>NC_140289.1:13251525-13359065 GCF_964030765.1 Micromesistius poutassou
GACACACTACTACGTGTGGTCCAGTGAGTGAGACGGGTGGGGACACACTACTACGTGTGGTCCAGTGAGTGAGACGGGTGGGGACACACTACTACGTGTGGTCCAGTGAGTGAGACGGGTGGGGACACACTACTACGTGTGGTCCAGTGAGTGAGACGGGTGGGGACACACTACTACGTGTGGTCCTGTGTGAGTGAGACGGGTAGGGACACCAGCGCTGGGAGGAAATACAACTGACAGACAGACAGAGCAAGGGGAGCGGCACTGGTACACCTTGTGTACCCTTTGAGCTCTCACACACTGGTGTGTGTTCAGTGTGTGTTCAGTGTGTGAGCCCTCACACACTGGTGTGTGTGTTCAGTGTGTGTCTGGGGACAGATCACTAAGATGAACGGGCAGCAGGGTCCAGGTTCCCCTGGACCCTGCAGGCCTCCTGCTCAGGCTCCTCTGCCTCGGGAGTTGGACCATCTCTGATGTGTCCTCATTTTTCATCCTTCTTAATAATATTGATTAAACCGGGATCAAGACAACCCCTTTAGTAAGCACTTTACCGCTTTGCAGGGACATTAATTAATCATTGATTAATGTAATGACAAATGAGCAATGAAATATTAAGTTGTTGTCACCTTTAGACTCGTAAGCAAAATAAAAAAAACCAAATGAGTGAACGTTTTTTCCACAGTCACACAATTAGCATTTCATATTAAAAGATGGAGGTGTAACGAGTAGGGACCAATATATCGATATAATAGATATATATATATATTTTTTTTTTAAAGGCATGATTTACAGATAGTTAAATGAAGTAAATAGTTGTAAATTGAGACTTGTAATATTTGTTATCATCGCTGTGTCTTTCTTATGACGTAGAAGACGTATCGGCTCCAAATATTCAGGCGAGAAATTCGGGCGTACCGGTCAGCGGCGAAGGCCGATGGAAAACAATCGGTAAGGGCCCTAAGAAATCCACAGCGGTGGACCCCTGGGGACTGAGGACCAGCGCTCAGGGACTGGACAGCATTCAGGTGGGCAGTACAGAACCTCAAGGTCACGTTTAACACCGTCTGCCTGACGGTGTTGCCAGATTGGGCGGGAAATCTTGCCCAATCTGGCAACACTGGTGCCTGATATATCTCTGATCCAGCCCTAAGACTGCATGCTGATGCCACTCAATAAATAGTTCAGTTGCTGGTCGAGAGTAGCCGCAGTCCGGGAAACTAGCTACGCATGCCATGTGTGAGTGCAATATTTAGTTCTGTTCAGTCTAGAAGGCTTTTTTTGACTACATTCTCAGCCCCGTCAGCCCCTGTGTGTGTGTGTGTGTGTGTGTGTGTGTGTGTGTGTGTGTGTGTGTGTGTGTGTGTGTGTGTGTGTGTGTGTGTGTGTGTGTGTGTGTGTGTGTGTGTGTGTAACCGGGCTGGACCTAGTGATGCGTTGTGCAGCTGGGCGGTATTATAAAGCTACGGTTAATATTCTGAAATGAGGATCTGAGAAAGCCCACGTCACGGCCTGCATGTGTGTGAGTGTGGCGTGTCTTTAACTGTCATTTCAGATCCTTCAATAGACAGCCTCACTAAAGTGGGACGTCTTTTCTGCCACCAATGTACTACTTGCCGTTTTGCTTTGCTTTTTTGTCCCACTTTATCCATCATAAGGTTCATTTAAATTGTATATTATGGTTTGTTGTGAGATTAATGTTTGAATATAGCTTCAAATACAACTGGCCTAATGCTATAAATGGCCTGTTTAATTGCCTCAACAACACAGACACACACACACACACACAGACACACTCCCCCCCCCCCCCCCCCTTGGTGAAAACATTTGCAGGCTAGCAGTCGCTGACTCAGCTAAACATTTTGACATTCAACATTTCTGAAAGCGCTGCCATGGAAATGTGGAACCAACCAGAAGCATGAATTTGCATCGAAAATTGCCCCCTGGAGAATATTTGAAGAGGGAAGCACATGAGATTGGTTGATGGATGGCAGTTGGAGGGAAAGCTGCACGATAAGCTGACTATCCACAGCTACAGAGTGGCAGGCTGCACATGTTTGAATATCTAATATGAACCTATAAAATGTTGTTCTAATGTGACCTTTAAATCCAGATCTAAACGGCTCCCTAGCTGCTGTTTGGTTCATCAGGTGGTTGGCCGGGAGAGGGCTGGAGCCACAGTGAACAGAGACTTCACTGAGTCCAGTCCCCGTTTGAAACGATCTCTGAGTTCACTTTGAAAGACGTTCATAGACACAAGTTGTGTATCGACCTCCAAATTACATGCTCACACCAAGGAGACATCAAGCCTGCTCTAGCCTGCTCACTGGCAGGGGGGGGGCTGCCAGTGAGCAGTTCATTACTGCTCAGTGAGCAGTAATGAACTGCTCAGTGAGCCGGACTCTGCCTGCTCCACTGGGGTGAGGTGAGGTCATGTGGACACATCAGCAGCCATTAAGTCCTCATGCTTTCATAAGGTACACGCCCCGACCACACGGGGCTGTGAACGTGTGAATCCCCAGCGGCCGGTACCGCCCCCAATACCAACTCCACACACACACACACACACACACACACACACACACACACACACACACACACACACACACACACACACACACACACACACACACACACACACACACACACACACACACCGTTTACTATAGAAGCAGCGATGGGCGTTCTAAACAGGAATGTGTTTATCTCTGATCATGTTCACTCGTCAAGTGTTTTCACTCAGTAAAAGATAATGACAGCACTAGTCATGACTTATAGCGTTGGATTATTGTCTTATCCAATCTGCTACCTCTGCAATCTCACCAGCCCTCTGTCACTGCAGCATTATTCAAGTGGATTAACCCCGTTTAAAGGGATAAGACACTAGGGATCTTAATCCTTTGGATTTGGTCATTCACCTTGATTTGATGTATGCATGAACACATTTTTTTTCACATAGTAAAAAATATGCATTGCATGTTTACAAACCATATAACATGGAATACTTGTTCCTATATACCGTCTGTCCACTGTCTGTCCACTGTCTGTCTACTGTCTGTCTACTGTCTGTCCACTGTGTCTGTGTATTGTGTATCAGATGTGTGTGTATTGTGTATCAGATGTGTGTGTATTGTGTATCAGATGTGTGTGTATTGTGTATCAAATGTGTGTGTATTGTGTATCAGATGTGTGTGTATTGTGTATCAGATGTGTGTGTATTGTGTATCAAATGTGTGTGTATTGTGTATCAGATGTGTGTGTATTGTGTATCAGATGTGTGTGTATTGTGTATCAGATGTGTGTGTATTGTGTATCAGATGTGTGTGTATTGTGTATCAGATGTGTGTGTATTGTGTATCAGATGTGTGTGTATTGTGTATCAGATGTGTGCGTGGAGCTCATGGAGGTATTAGTATTAAACTCTGCAGTGAAATAGGGCCGCACCATTAATGGGATTCACATCACCATTCCTAATAGCTCTATGCAATCTCATTTCTAAATGACGATGATTATGCTGCATTTTTGTTTTGATGCATCAGCTGCATCAAGACAAGCACTCCTACTTTCTCCCTCCGCAAAGGATAACACCATGGAACAGCAAGTGATGCAGAGCAGCAGACAAACATTAACCCCGAGAGTGAGTGAGCCACTTACCATCAGAGGGCAAGATACCATCATAGACCTATAATTATCACTGTTGTATGTATTGATCATCACTAGTGGTAAACTACCATCATAGACCTATAATTATCACTATCTGTTGTATGTATTGATCATCATAGTGGTAAACTACCATCATAGACTTATAATTATCACTATCTGTTGTATGTATTGATCATCATAGTGGTAAACTACCATCATAGACCTATAATTATCACTATCTGTTGTATGTATTGATCATCATAGTGGTAAACTACCATCATAGACCTATAATTATCACTATCTGTTGTATGTATTGATCATCCATCCAAAAAGGGGGTCATTTTCCTGGCAGAAATAAGTGGATGTTGTGCTGCTGAGAGGTGACCGAAGTGACGTCCAACCTTTACAACAACTTTACAACCTTTGTTTAGTGAAGCTGAAATGAATCCGTCCTTCGGTCCTCCTTCATCCAATTTTTACTGCGGTACGTGAATATAGGTTGCTTTTGATAACATGAACAGTTGTAGCACAACAGTTTCGTTTTGGATACTAACTTTCTCTTAAAGGGGATAGCCTACTTAGGCTATCCCCCCCCCCCATCCGCGTCACTACACTATTTCACACTTGGATTAAAAGCTGAAAAGATAAAAGATTTAGCTGAAGGGACGGAGCATAAGCTGGTCTTCACAAGGCTATAGGTTGAGCGTTCTCCATCTGTCTATTCACCGGTGCCATTATTATTGTCAAAGGCTGCAAAAGGAAACACCTCTGTAAACCTCAGTCAATAACACACTAAAATACCAAAGGTTTTGTACATAAGAGAAGACAGACTGAGGTTGATTGTGTTCATGTTCAGTGTCAGATTCACAAAACTGTTGTTCCAACTGAGTGTTCCAAAGTTGTGTGCTGGTCCTATATCAGTCACCATCACATTTTGTGTTGTGTTTCCTACTTTATCTGGTAAATAAGGGCAAGAAAGAAAGAAAGAAAGAAAGAAAGATGTGTTGATCCTGCATTGTACTGACATTCCCTCCTTGTGGTGTGTTGCATTGTGGGATGGGCTCAAGCACCTGTAGAGTGGCAAATATCAAGAAGGACCGAAGGATGGATTCATTTCAGCTTCACTAAACAATGAACATGTTGTAAAGGTTGGACGTCACTTCGGTCACCTCTCAGCAGCACAACATCCACTTATTTCTGCCAGGAAAATTACCCCCTTTTTGGAAAGTGACAGTTGCCATGGAAACACTGTAAAGCAGTTTAACTCTGAATCACATGCTCATTTGAACATGGTAGACATTACAAGTGATTAAACCAAAACTTAACCAAGCAGCTACTAAGATGGCAGGCAATCAAAGGAACAGGGAACAAGCAATATCATGTAACCATCATGGCAACTCTTCTTGAAGTTTCCATATCTTTTGTTTTACAAATAAATAGTTCAGTGGTGGCTGCTGGTCTTTCAAAGAGGGGAAGCTCATTTTCGGCCTACATCATATAAATTGTCAATTTATGTATATGTAAATTATACTCTGTTCCTTTTCAAGGAAATGCTCTGTGACCCTGTCATACCAACTAGCTGTCTTTTCCAGTGACTTGACCAGTGTCCTCTCAATGGCCAGCAGAGCTAGGCTGCTTAAACTTTTATGTTTTATGTAAGACTTTTATGTTTGCTTTAGCTTTCTGCTAAATCTTAAATATTTATTATTTTAACTTTGCCTTTATTTTCTCACTTTCTAAAATGCATTTCTTTTAACTCTGCCTTTCTAAAATGTTTTTTAAACTTTGCCTTTATTTTCTATCTATTTTACTTTTTACTTAACTATTGTTTTCTTTTATTGTATGACAATGTTTATATGTGAAGTACTTTGAGTCTGCCTTGTGTATGAAAAGTGCTATATAAATAAAGTTGCCTTGCCTTGCCTTGCCTTAAACGGCCTTGGTCCATTGTGTTACGGGTGTAGGACTTGAGCCGCTTTAAACAGGAGAAGCTCCTTTCTACACCTGCAGAAGCTCCAATTGTTGCCACTAATGAGAACAGTTTGTAAAGCTGAGGCATTGAACTGTCCAACTCCATGCCTTTAAGGAACACCAATAAATCACACAGCTTTCCCCTGTCACCCTGCAAGTCCTGATCTGAATACAGGACTTCAAGTTCAGACCTCAGGCTCCCTGAATAAAAGTGATGGCCAACTACCAAAATTATATTAAACTTGAACAAGGAAATGTGGGAATTATGTTAAACTGAAACAAGGAATTGTGTGTGTATAAGTGTATGAAATGTACAATGAAAATTGTCTCGCAATTTCGCCAAGCAAATATCAAGAAATAGGTTGCAGTTTGTCTTTCGACTCGCTTGCAAAATCTGCAATGGGACTGAGGGATGAAGACAGCTCTGGCAACGTTTTATAGTTCAAAACCGCTGTCAATCAAACGGCAACTCAGTCTTTCGCAGACCCTCCAATCATCACGCAGAAGCCCAGCGTCCCGGCCAGCCCACTCCTCCATTCACCCCCAGAGACGCAGAGCGTCCGTGGGAGGGACATAATCGCAGCATTATCCAATGACCGTCGACTTTCGACGCACTAAAAAAAGCTGTTCTATGCAGCCCCATTGAAGTGGACGGACGCTGAGCTTCAACAGGCAAATGCACTGTGACGCTACAGGAGTGTATGAGAAGGACATCGAGTCAGTCGACCTGCGATAAGCAGCTGATTCTGAACAAACTCGTCTTCGAGATGGGCGTGTTCTAACACATTTTTAGTCAATGAAATGTTAACACAACAGTACATATATTTGACCATTTAATTTTTGAAATTTTAGGGGAACCCTTGCAGTCTTAGACCCTTACAGCTCAGTTCAATCTGTTCAAAGTTGTTATTTAACCAGAAAACCCAAAACCCGTGAGGGTTTTGAACTGCTCTGTGTGATCACCCCCTTTCAGGCCCCGTCCACACGAGCCAAAATGATCTTTTCCCCCATTTTCCTTGGCAGCGTTTCAGGAATTTCTCCGTAAAGACTCATTGCAAAAACGCATCTAGCTGTAGAAACACTGTAGTACATATTCAAGGCCACTATGTGGCGCTAGTTCTCCACCAAAAGAAGAAGAAGAGGCGGAGCATGCACATCAAGCCTGCGCACTGTACACCAACACAGTCGAGGAGGAGAAAGCAGTTGTTAAACCTTTTAGATTGAGCAGAAAATACTTTTTAATGTACAGTTAGTGGTTCAATTTACCAAGGGGCTGTATTTAAAGCTACAAAAATAATACAAATCAAACAAAATAAATTTGACGGAACTCCATCCACACGAATCCTAACAAGAAAACGCATAGGACCGTAATCTTATTCACCCTGGGACCTGGTTTCAAAAAAGTGTGTTTTCGGGCACCAAAAACGCCGGATCCGTCAGGACGGTCGGCCCAAATGCACAAGACTTGTGCTTTTTCACAAAAAAAAGTGTGGACGGGGCCTAACTCTCCCTAAGGACCTCCTCCAGAGGTTGCACTACACCAAAGGGACGTGCCAAGAACCCCCAGTATGCCATTCATTCCCCGACACCAAGGCCGCCTCACACTAGAACCGTCAGCCTGCTCCTGGCTCCGCCACCTGTGCAGCGATAGTTGACGGCAGAAGAGACGTCTGTTTTAAAGTCATCGACCCCACGATGAAAACACTGCTGACAATCCTAGGATGGATGAAAGATTTGACACGAAAACTGGTTTCTTATCTAGCAGGCGCACAGTCATATAAGGGCTGACGTTGATTACAGTAGGTTCAGATAAAACCCCTTTAGATTTGTGCAACTGAGACATTGGATCAATCGTGGAAGGAAGCAGAGGAATATAAAATGCTGAGGCTGACCTAGGTTCAAATGACGTTGAGGTAGTTAAGTCAACGTTTACTTATGCAACAGGCTTGTGGAGTCTAGGTAAAGGATATTGCATCAGTGGTAAGGTGTGCCATTCTTGTTATTCAATAATGAAAGGGATCAGATTGCAGCCCACAAACTCAAGAATGTGCTGGGGATTGGGGACAGATACCGGTCGATTTTGTTTGTCGATCTCATCCCTTGGTATGTTAAGCGCAAAGCAGAAATGTAAATGGTTCATCCACAATGCAAAGAAAACAGGTATTTTCCCAATTCTGTAAACAGATCTAAAATCATACATTTAAGAAAAAAATGGAATTGGAAAACGTATGACTGCGCATGCATACATGAGTGAGACCTTACAAGATCAGACTCATCCCCAAGCTGTTGATGAGACCAACCTTCTCATCTTTTCACCAAAGGGCTGTGAATGGAAGCATAACGCTTTGAGAGGATGAGGCTGTAACCGAGACCATAGCAGATAATTGGGTCTAAGAAGTAGACAGCGTGTCTCGATGAAGACGTTACTCAAATCATTTGTAATCCGATCCTCAAAACCACCGGCAGACCATGCAAAGAAGCAGGACGGATGTACTTTTGTTTTTGGTCTCTGTTAGAAACCAAGCCACAGCATTTTAAACTCTTGTTCTGTGTTAGAAACCAAGCCACAGCATCTTAAACTATGTCCGTGTTAGAAACCAAGCCACAGCATTTAGGAATGGTAGACCATGATCGAGGCCTCTGTAGAAATGTATCTGTGCTTGTGTCACCATTGACTGATTTGCTAAGCAGACTTTGAAGGTGTGATCAGTGCCTCTGGGACGGTGAGCCCTGTGGCCCGGGTTGGACACACTGAGAGCAGCAGTCGTCGTCCAGGTGCATGATCCCAGGTCGGAGCAGAGCGGCTTCATGCAGGAGGATGAACAGGGCATAAACACTGCAGCATGCTCTTCTTCAGAGAGGTTTAATGCCGACCAGATTAACTAGTGGGTGAAAGGGAAGCCCTGTCACTGATCTGTGCTCTGCGTCATGCTGCTGTGAGTCCGGGAGATCCCGGCTCCTTGTTTACAGATTATAGCCTTCACTCTTCTGAGCGCTGTGTAAAATCAGACTGTTTAGGCTCTGTCTTCTCAGGCCTATAATTCCAGTCGTGGCCGGATCAAGGGAAAGGGGGGACGTGGTTCCAGACCCCATCTCTTTTAACCTTGTGGTTGTGGTTTTTTGGTAAGTTTCAAGTGTTTTCTTTCCAGGTCTGTCTTTTGTGTTCACTTTTAAAATTGCTCATTAAAGTCGAATGATCCCTAGCTGATGGTGGGCTGTACAAGACAAGATGCTGGAGTACAGAGGTACAGAGATTTAACCATATCCTTTTTTTAAAGAATTGTTTACCTAAAATAGAGTAAGAGGTAAGTAACTAAGAGGGTAGCAACTGTTGGTCCTTTTCCCTTAAGGCATAACCTTTCCTTTAGGAGGGGGGGGGGGCTCGTCTACCTGACCTCATGGGTCGGCCAATGGGCAGAGAGAGTCGTCAGGTGCTGCAGTGCTAAAGTCTGCTGGTTTATCATCACACACACACACACACACACACACACACACACACACACACACACACACACACACACACACACACACACACACACACACACACACACACACACACACACACACACACACACACACACACACTTTGGTTGTTTGAAAACAATTTAGAAGGAAAATAAATATTCCTTGAAAGCGTTGTCCACCCCAGGCCAGCGCACACCTCCTTGGCTAGAAGGTTTTCTCCATTAGGGCCTAAAATGAACAAATCCAATTCTTTGTTTACACACCACTGCACATGCTCACTGACTTGGAGACAGAGAGAATTCTATGTACATTTACACCACCCTGAACCAAAATCAATTTGATTCTGAAGTGAATGGGCTGCGTTCCAATCAGTTCAACAACACCCCCTCCTACACTTACCCTCTCGACTTATTGAAATGTTGCTCTGCACTCCGAACTGAACACAGCCGGCATCTTCGCTCTGAATAAGTGTCTGAGTCCCTCCAGTATCTAAACTTGAAATTTGTGGATTGGCACTATTTGAGAAAACAACCTAGAAAGAACGATAAATCTGAGGGAGATGCTACACCTGTTTGGAAAAGCATTGATGTCCAGATAATGGCTGATTAACATCACAACATCAACAATGTCAACTGTTACCCTAGGGCCAAAACAAAACCGATAAATCCCTTAAGAGTTTTGGATTTCAGACAGACTGTATGATTCTCCGGTATAACTACAATTGATGGTCTGCAAAGAAGGCCGACAATGTGGTGTAATGGTTCGGGGCAAAGTGAGGCCACTATCGTTTTGTCACCATGGAGTTTCCTGTGACGGTGACACCACAGGCCACGCTCTGTTTGGTAGTCTGGCGGGCTGTTAAAAGCCTCAGTCAGTGGGGTTGCTTACAGACGGTACCAGCTGCCCTTTTACTGATCAATATTTCATCAAAGGCCTAGACAGCCCCTTGAGCCCTTGCCAAGCTTGGGACCGATGTAGGGAACAGACTGGGAGAAGGAGCGATGGAGGGAGGCACAATGAGAGGGTGATCATGTTGGAGAAGGAGCGACGGAGGGAGGCACAATGAGAGGGTGATCATGTTGGAGAAGGAGCGATGGAGGGAGGCACAATGAGAGGGTGATCATGTTGGGAGGCTCCTGCTCCCTTCCCTCCCTCCCTCTTCACACCTATCCTGGAAGAAATGATTCATCTAGACAACCTCAGTTTATAATCTCCAAACATCCTTTTCCCATCGTTTTTCTCTTTCACTGCTGTTTTCTGTAAGTGGGTCCAACAACATTAAATGTGACAACTACAGTAACACAGATCATTTTGAGAGAAGGCCTGTTGTTGGCATAATCCCTTTCTCTCCCCCTCGCTTTCACCTTGTCTCACAGCTAAAGTGAGTGAGTACGTTTTTTACGGATAAGGTCCATAGATGGTAGATGATAACTTCACCACAGTCATCAATATTAAATGTGAAGTAAGACCAAAAATATTCTCCAGTGTTTTTAATGTAAAGAAAGTCAAGCCATGTCAAACCTTAAACCACTAAAAAATGTATAAACTCTATGAGACGTTTCCAACTGGGACAGAAGTTGCAATGTTGAGATTCAAATCTACTATAGACTAAAGTGTATTTGGTATCAAGCACCCACACTTGACTCCAACCTATTAATAGATGCCACACCGCGGTCACATCTCCTGGAAACAGGACTATTAGTGATAATGGTGCGTTCCAGAGGCCTCGGACACCAGCCTTCTGAGGTCCAAGTGGGGAAATCTCCCAGCTTTCTTACGGCATTTCTCGGAGGCACTCCCCCTTTAGGTCACGCCCCCTTTTGGTCGCGCCCCCTCGGAATTCTGAGAGTAGACCGAGCTCAGTGACGACGCTCTCAAAAAAAAATGGCTGCGCCCGTGAAGAGATTTATTTTCTTTGTATTTGTACCACGTTGGTCATTTTAATGTTGATTTTAAATGCTCTTACACACTTGCATTGCTACTTTATTCCGGTCACCAATGTATGCATTGCATGGTCTTGCTGTGCGTTCAATACAATGTAAAGTTGTGTTGTCCGTTTTGGAGCTGGTTTGCTAAAGAGGCTAATGTAGCTTAACAATAACAACGACTAGCCGATGACATGACACCATCACAAAGACGAACGGGAACGCTATAAGTGCTACGAGACAGGAAATGACATCACACGTGAAACTCGGAAGGCTGGCGTCCGAGGCATCTGGAACACACCATAAGGCCCAGCATGAATCAGGGATCACCCAGGAAGTGCCTGCATTGAGTAACAAACCAGACATCTCCAAAAGCAAAACATTCTATGCGTATTCAAGCACACATTAGAGCTGGATTTTGGCAAGCATAATTTAGTGTCTGAATTTGACCAGAAAACCTCTTCCTTTATTACCAATTGTGGGGAAAAAGCAAGACTTTGAGAAGGTTCTGTGGTTGTGTTCCCCGCTCTCAGAGGGCCTGCTCGCTATTTACATTTCTCTTCCTATTTAATGTAGTTGGAGTATTTATTCACAAGCAATTGTGAAAGAAACCTTGACAATTGTGAATCTTTTTTTTTCATGTATAGCAATTATTTGACTATGACACAGCTGAGTTGTTCTGTGTTTGTTTCCCTCTAATCTTTCTCTTCTCTCGAGAAGGAGGGGAACAGAAAGACAAAGAGCAAGGGGATCTGTTCTTTGGGAAGAGATTCACATGACAAACAATTGGACGGAGCCAGCTACACTCATGCAGAAGGTAGCACATTATTTTGATTCGGGAACAAGGTAGAAGGGAACCAAATAAGACGAGAAACACTTACGTCCTTCCCAGACAGATAGTAGGCAGAGAGGAGGCCGCCCACAAACCGGATGTTCACCTCAAACACAGAGACCTCCGTGTTCTGAAAGAGAGGGAGTCATCAGCGTTAACATTATACTTCAAATCATTCACAAATTCAGACACACAATTTGGTTGACAAAAAACCCACATTCCTTTGGCCCAAATCCTCTCAAAAAACATTTGTGAGGCACGATGATAGTGGTTGACGCTTCGACGCAGTCATGAAGCTGTTTTGCTTCTGCGTCGTTTGGTGAGCGGACCAATCACAGCCCTTGCGACTGCGTCGCCTCGACGGAAGGTTACAATTTTTGGGAGGCGCACGTCAGGCCCTCGCGGTGGACGCAAGGAGGGTCCGCAAGGACGTAACGGGTCCCTAACCCCCTTGCGATGCATGAACGTGGGATCATAATCAGCCCTTAAGATTTGTGTAATGTGTGGATGTAACAGCAGAACATCATGTTAGGGTGTTACGATTCAGATTCTATTAATATTCATTCATATTATTATTATTATTATTATTATAACAGTTAGCTGAACATTATAGGGTCCCGTCCTTCCACCCCCTGATTTCTCAGTTAAACAGAGAAATCAACTACATTTGTCCCAGCGTTTGTTAGATGTGAAATGAGGCAAAAAAAATACGCTCTCTTCCTCCGGTAATGCAGTTGATCGCGACATCTTTCTTCTTCGTCGTTTCTTCTATTTGTCTCTAACTCATGCTCCAATCTGTCATAGATCGAATAACAAACAAAACTAGGGTGACGGCGGCCACACTTATCCCGCCTCTTGCGAACTAAGACCCTACGTCAGTGGTCAAGACCCCTGACCTCAGCCTTGGTGAAAGGCAAGATCTACCTATTGAAGCGTTGAGAGAAAAAACACAGCCCAGATTTTACTTGCAACTTGAGGCCTTTTATTTGGCTAATTGTATTTGAATTACATTGGCTTTGGTCCAACTTTCAAATTGATGCAACCAAGAAAACACTAGCATATCAAACCTAGCTGTCTTGAATTTTACAATGTACTTCCAATTCTAAGTTTCATTACATAATTTCATTCCAACAAAAAAAATAAAGGCATGTGGGCTATTTATTTTGTTCATAGTAACCAACAACAAATCAACATACTTATTATTATTATTATTATTAATAATAATATAATAATAATCATACATTTTACTTGCAGTGAGCAGATCATATGAAGTGCCATTGTTAACTTGTGTTATACCATGTTTGGTACGCCTAACAACGTCCAGTGTAGATGCTACCCCAGCCCAACCACAACTCAACAAAGTACTTCAAATGCAACGGGAGGGCCTGAGTGCATATAAATGCTTCTGCGCAGCGTTGCTTGCCTCTGGGAATGAGTAATATACTCATTCCACGATTCCCCTGGATCCGAACATAAAGCAATCACATGGGTGTATCTGATATAGGCGGGCCAGAAGCAAGCTCAACAGATGACGACAGCGCTGCTACGGAATCAGTCGGTAAACATTGTAAGATGGCTACGGATGAACACCAGCTGTTTGAAACGGCTTTGCTACAATAAAAGAGTTAGACTTGGCTTTTCCTCAAATTGAGGAACACAAGACGGCGCTCAAAGCTTTCCTTTGCAAGAAGGACGTTTTTGCTGTTTTACCGAACATCTATTCGGTCTATCATTTATCTACTGGTTAGCTCCGTTGGTAGCTTAGTCTAATCTACTGGTTAACTCCACTGGTATTTTAGTCTAATCTACTGGTTAGCTCCGCTGGTAGCTTAGTCTAATCTACTGGTTAGCTCCGCTGGTAGCTTAGCGGATGGGGCTCTGGATACGTCACCCCTTGTATAACTTTTATGTCATGACCCATAAGATCCAGTCAACCCAGAAGACGGTTAGAAATCCCACCGTTGGACCACAGTCATTAACACATAGTCTAACCGCAGCCCAGGGCGTTTCCCAAGGTTAGGGAGCTGAACGGGGAGCTGGATCCAGGTAACCCCCACGTGGCGACCAGAGCTGATAGGGACTTAGAAATATTCGATCGTTCACGCTTTACAAACCTGTATCACTTTTACCACTTTACTTAATAAATCCGAGGCCCTCGTGCTGACAGACTTTATTACCTCTCCGTCTCATTTTCTCTGGTCAAGTAACTAGACAGACTGATTTTCCCAACAATATCTGAAATGACAATTGTGGATAGGAAGAATGTAGTTGCAGAATGTTGCTGAAATGTTCTTTTTGACTAGGCGAAACTGAATTACAGATAACTGCAACGCATCCAGTCTGACGTTGATATCGACAATGTTAATACTGGATAGTCAAACTTAGTCAATGACAATTCGGCCTGCCATAGAAACAGAAACAGTTATTGTCAGCGCATTTCACTCAGTAAGAGCTGACGGATGTGCTATTTCTAAAAGCTTCAAGTGGAACAGAACCACGCACAACCCAATTATAGCGCTTGTACATCGTGAGGTCACATTGCCTCGGCCACCTCCATTTCAGAAGTATGTGAGCCTAGGAATGTTATTGGTATTGATGGTGTTTTGGTCATTGTTTAGTACGGAAGTAAATCTGTCTCATCGGATTTTGAAAATAAAAAGCCATTGAATTTCAAGCACTGAATATTTCTGCATTGAAATAACGTATCTGGATTTTTTTCCACTGAATTAAAGCCATTTAATTTTTAGCTCAGAATATTTATGCATTGAAATAACGTATCATTTTTTTCCTTCTGAATTTAACTAAATATTCAAAGTTAAAAAATTCAATATTCTAAATTCAGATTCAAAATGCTATGTATTAATTTCAACTTAAATATTGTCAAAGTCCCCAAATTCAACATGCCAAATTCAGCTGCAAAATCCAAGGTACGAAATTCAGCGTTAACATCGGGGGACCCAAGGAAGAGCAATCGATCCCAGATGCTAGATTGCGGTCAAGCAAGGAACGTGAGCGGGTGTTACACCGAATTCTGCGACCCACCGAAAAGTGTGACCCCAGGGGTCAGACTCACACCAGTAGGCAAAGGGACCTCGGATCGCCCCAAATTGGGCTCTTAACCCACTACAATTACCCTTACGCTGCATGCAAATCCAGCCAAGTCACTGCAATCACACACACACACACACACACACACACACACACACACACACACACACACACACACACACACACACACACACACACACACACACACACACACACACACACACACACACATCGTTTATTTCACAAACTGCAGTAAAAGGGTTAAAAAAACAACGGTGTGCATTATAACAAAAACATAAATACTGCCCCCCACCCCCCCCTCACCTAATCGTGCTTAATAAATACATTTGATTTGATTAGCATTTTACAATCCCATTCAATGGATAGGGTGATACGGTCCACCACCGTTGCTTCTTTCCCCATAAAAAGCTACAGTCAGGTTGATTTACCTTTGAGAATTTCCTATTATAGGCTACTGTGTAAAATGCTGTTTAGAATTAATGTTTGTATCAAGAAATAAAGAGCCATCATCACAGCCGTTTTCGTTGACATGGCTCGAACCTGCTCTGCACGCCTTCCCCCCGCATCAGAGTCAGGTATCAACGAGTGACGCTCTTATTCCCGCTCGCTCTCCTTGCTTGACCGCGATCTAGCATCTGGGATCGATTGCTCTTCCTTGGGTCCCCCGATGTTAACGCTGAATTTGGCAGCTGAATTTGGCATGTTGAATTTGGGGACATTGAAAATATTTAAGTTGAAATGAATACCGGTACATAGCATTTTGAATCTGAATTTAGACTATTGCATTTTTTTACTTTGAATATTTTGTTAAATTCTGAAGAAAAAAAATCAGATACAGTTATTTCAATGCATAAATATTCAGAGCTAAAAATTAAATGGCTTTAATTCAGTGGAAAAAAATCCAGATACGTTATTTCAATGCATAAATATTCAGTGCTTAAAATTCAATGGCTTTAATTCAGTGGAACTTAGTTAAAGTTAAAGTTACATGTTAAATGTATGCATATCTCCGATGTTTAAACAGCTTTAACATTCTAAATGTACATTTTGACAGTGGGCTTTGACACAGAATGCTTTAGAAACATGGTTGGTGATTGTTTTGCTATGTTTACTTCCAGTAAACCTGTTTTTAAAGCATACCAATGCCATATTACCATAACGACCAAGATCACCATACCGCCACGTACGGTATACTTCTCTTCCTCAAAATATACTCTAATATGCTCATTGCAGTCTACATGTCCATGTAATGTAGTGGTATTGCGTCAGACTGTTGACCATGGGGTAGCTGGTTCAACTGTCGGTCATACGGTCATACTGTCTGTCATACTGTCTGTCATACTGTCATACTGTCTGTCATACTGTCATACTGTCTGTCATACTGTCAGTCATACTGTCTGTCATACTGTCATACTGTCTGTCATACTGTCTGTCATACTGTCATACTGTCTGTCATACTGTCATACTGTCTGTCATAGTGTCAGTCATACTGTCGGTCATACGGTCGGTCATACGGTCATACTGTCATACTGTCATACTGTCATACTGTCATACTGTCGGTCATACGGTCATACTGTCGGTCATACGGTCATACTGTCGGTCATACTGTCTGTCATACTGTCATACTGTCTGTCATACTGTCATACTGTCATACTGTCGGTCATAGTGTCAGTCATACTGTCGGTCGTACTGTCATACTGTCATACTGTCGGTCATACTGTCTGTCATACTGTCATACTGTCATACTGTCGGTCATACTGTCATACTGTCGGTCATAGTGTCAGTCATACTGTCATACTGTCAGACTGTCGGTCATACTGTCAGTCATACTGTCGGTCATACTGTCATACTGTCATACGGTCATACTGTCATACTGTCATACGGTCATACTGACCGTATGACTTGCACACCGGGTTTATATTTTTTTACTTTTGTTGGTAGGACCACGAGTCTCATGCAGGCCTTTATTAATCTGTAACCTATATGTTTAGAAACATATAGGACAGCGCGGCTCCGTCTTCCATCTCCTCTCCCTCTCCCGCTGTCAACCAAAGAGCACCATCACCTGTACTGTCAATCATCTCAGCCCCATTCATTGTGACCCGCCCCCATTCAGAACTTTTTTGACGCGTCAAATCACCGGAAGTGTATCGGTAAAGAGATTTACTTTTTAATTTGGAGTTAGTATATTCAATTTCAGCAAAATAACCTATAAATATATGATATATAGTGTTGGAGCACAATGTTGTTTTATAGGTGAATAAACCTTTAAGCACAAGCCCTTTTATTTGGAAATGTTTTATTTTGAAATGTTCAATTCCTAGGTGAAGCACTTGAAACCCCTATATTTTTGGGTGCACCTAAATTTTGTGCTGGTGCACCTAAAAAGAAAAGTTAGGCGCACCAGTGCAACCAATGCAAAAAGTTAGTCTGGAGCCCTGTACTGTGCAACCCTCAGTGCAAACATCTCTGGAAACATAACCAGCTGGGTTTAAAGCTATGACGTTGTTATAGTGTAAGGGTATATTTTTCCTTTTCTTCAACTTTTCACTGATGTCTGCATTGGTTTCCAATGCCACTTTAATATCACATCAGTCTGGGAAATAAAACCTTTTCTCCTTACCAGGCTGAAGTCCAGGTTCTTCTCTACCCAGGCAGTAGCCTCATCAAAGTCCTCGTACATCTCCATGATGTACAGGGTGTCCAAGGCATCCACTATGTTGGCTCCCTTCAGACCGCCTGGAACACACAGAGGAGACATTAACGACCACTTTACAGTACCCTTCAATGGAATGAACACACAGAGGAGACATTAACAACCACTTTACAGTACCCTTCAATGAAGGCACCGTCCTGCTGGCCTGAGCAACACCAGGACGCCACATCTGGAGCTCTGAGAGGAGCGGCTCCCCTTCAGAGCCACAAGCCCTTCAGTATCAATAGGCCTGGACTGTGAGGCTCTGTGAGGATCTATTACCGTAACTGAAGGCGTTAAGTAATTAGAAATGAGGCCCCGCGTGATTAACAAATACGCGTTTTCTTTGTTGTATAAAAGCTGACCGCTAATGCCGTGATGCTTTGATTTCTTTGGATTGAGGCATTTTTCTCATGAGATAAATAGGTAAATAAAGACCTTATATTTAAAAAACAGCCTTCTGTATTTATACAATTAGCTAATGGCACACCAAAATGACCCTTTGTTAATGTATTGCATTTACAATGGTAGTATATATCATTATAACAAGGCTCTTCTCAATGCTGTGGAATGCTCCGTTCACTTGCATGGGCCTTCCCCACTTCTGGTGGTGAATTATTTTTCAATAATGACCGTTGCTAAGCACATAATGACCGCTGTCAAGGAAAGTGGATTTTTTCACGTCTTTCGTATCCCTCCGCAAGTAGTCCGGTAACTTAACAACCCCAATGTACTCAGTTGCTAAGCAACGTCAACGTCTTTGGCGGACTATTTCTCTGCTGATCAACACTACCAATGGTAATTGTATAAAGACACACCATGTGAAGTTATTTTTGAGTTTTGGCAAGTAACCGTTCTATACATTATAAGCGGGATAATGTATAGAACGTTGCTGGTCATTATCTAAAATAAGCCGCTTCAGGACAAAGCATAATGACCGGCGTTCTATACATTATCCCTTACTTATTTCATGGATATTTTGTGATGCAAGTTCATCTGTCACTGCTCCCCAAAAGCTCCAGTGAACTGGCACAAGTACTGCCTACAGCTTAGGTCCAGCTCAAGTACTGCTACAGCTTAGGTCCAGCTCAAGTACTGCCTACAGCTTAGGTCCAGCCCAAGTACTGCTACAGCTTAGGTCCAGCCCAAGTACTGCCTACAGCTTAGGTCCAGCCCAAGTACTGCTACAGCTTAGGTCCAGCTCAAGTACTGCCTACAGCTTAGGTCCAGCTCAAGTACTGCTACAGCTTAGGTCCAGCTCAAGTACTGCTACAGCTTGAGCCGGCTCAAGTACTGTCATTACATACGTTAAAATACAGACCACATCGTACAAAAGCTGCACTTGCTAACAACAAAGGTTTGCAAAAACCAAACCTGTACACAGGCTGCAGCCGTGTAGAGGCCGTAGAAACAAATAACCAATTGAAAGTACATCAAATCATTCATCAGTGAAATTCTGTGATGTTTTCTGTGCGATTGGCAGGATAGTGTCAAAGGATTACATTTATCATTTGATTGCAAGTAATTTTTTTTCCTAGGTCTGGTAACCAGTTTTTGCCAGTGGGGTTACAAATGGGAAAGATTGATTGTGTGATTGAAAATTCTTTGAAAAGGCATTTTAATAGAATACAGGGAATAATCACTCGAGCAAAATCGACCGATTTTTGTCATACAGCTTTGTATATAGGCTGGCTCAAGTACTGTCCAGTGTGTATGTCCATTGAGCTACTACACTTCTAGTAGAGCTGTATCTAATGGCATGTTCAGGAGATATTACCTGGAACATATGATATGCAGGCAACTGGGTGGGAATAGAAAGGCATTACAAAGATGCTTGCATATTCCCATGTTCACCCCCCAAGACGTTCAGGCTTCTTTCTGATATCTTGTGTAGGAGCTATAGCAGCATTGGATTCTACATTGTAATACTGGATTCAATATCTATGCATGATTCTTTAGATTTTAAAATGACATTTAATATGGCAGCCTATCATTGTGTCATGTGGACCATGACGCAGTGAGTGCTTTAGTTTCTGTTAGTGCCACACAGCCGAAACACTGTCAGCCCCTCCGCTTCCTGACGCATTTCACTGTTTCTGTTTGTCGGAGTATATCATCTTTTTTTTGTGTTGTGTTTGCTTAGTATTTATTTTGTGTTACTGTAGTATTTATTATGTGTATGTGTAGTTTTTGTGTAGTGTGTGTAGTGTTTGTGTAGTATTTATTTTGTGTTTGTGTAGTATTTGTGTAGTGTTGGTGTAGTGTTTGTATAGTGTTTATTCTGTGTTTGTGTAGTATTTGTGTAGTGTGTGTAGTGTTGGTGTAGTGTTTGTATCGTGTTTATTCTGTGTTTGTGTAGTATTTGTGTAGTGTGTGTAGTGTTGGTGTAGTGTTTGTATTGTGTTTATTCTGTGTTTGTGTAGTGTTTGTGTAGTGTGTGTAGTGTTGTTGAGTGGGGTCGTTTCCGTGCCCCTGATGCTGGGGGTATGTTGGGGTCGTCTGGCTGCCCGCTCGGTCTCTCTCCGTGGCTCTCAGCCATGCTGGGCCACATGGGGGTCCTGCTTTTTGTATATTTTGTTTGTTGTTGTTGTCGTCTTGTTTTGGGTTGTTGTGACATTATGAACACACAACAACCCATAATTCCTCATCTTGTATTCTTACACCATGACACAACTGACGTTCATACCTCACACAGAGTTAGGGTTAAACACTTTGAGCTATGCTACTTATGGGATTACCCTTCTGGTTTTGTTACAACTCATAACAGATTGTAAGTATGGAGGTGGACTGATACAGGGGAGGAGGAGAAAATAAAGACTCTAGCAGATTAGTTTCATCACAAAGCTTTTTTGGCAAATAGTTATTTTGTGTTGTGTGACGTTAGGGAGAGAGAGGGGGCGCTGCTGTCATGTGTGTTTTTCCACTCAAGAAAAAAAGGTTTGAGTGAAGCAAGATCAGTAGGGCTAGAACATGTAACCGCAACAGATCTGGCTCGCCCTGACGGTCCAACCGCTCTCTCACCAATCTCCTGGCACCTCGCTGCAGGCCCTCTGCCGTGATAGGAGATGTCCGGGGCAGGGCCGCTTGACGTGCCATGAGTGCTGCGTTGAGTAGATAAAGGAAACAGCCCACTCCACGCCGGATGACTTGGTCTAGTGCTGCTCTGTGTTTCGTAGAATGGCGGTGCCGTGCCAGGGTTTTTAGGCAGAGCTTGGTTATATCGACACCGGCCGGCTGCAGAGAGCCCAAATATTTGAATCAAAGAACGCATCCCTTCACCACTTCAAACCTGGAGCATATACACATCCAGGCACCATGCAGGTGACCTCCTGCACTACACTTAAAGCACCAGATAGCAACATTCATCACACTGGCTTATCAGCAGCGCTGGTCAAAGTGGTGGCCTGCTCACCAAATTCTGCTTTCATCTTTGAACTCACTTTCATTCTGATTGTATTACAATCAGAAGCCCTCGCCCCAATCAGCCAGACATCATCCTAGGCATAGACTATTACTGATTGTTATGAATAACCGCACCACATTGGAAGTCACAGCACATAAAACAGTCTGACCCACTAGGCGACTTTGGAAACTTCGGCCACATTTTATAGCCTAACATTTATAGCCTCCACACTGATGGTGTGGACCCCTGCCGGGTCAGGGGTCCACACCATCAGGTCCACACCATCAGGTCCACACCATCAGGTCCACATTATCAGGTCCACACCATCAGGTCCACACCATCAGGTCCACACCATCAGGTCCACACCATCAGGTCCACACTATCAGGTCCACACTATCTGGTCCACATTATCAGGTCCACACTATCAGGTCCACACCATCAGGTCCACACCATCAGGTCCACACCATCAGGTCCACATTATCAGGTCCACACTATCAGGTCCACACCATCAGGTCCACACTATCAGGTCCACACTATCTGGTCCACACTAACAGGTCCACACTATCAGGTCCACACCATCAGGTCCAAACTATCAGGTCCACACTAACATGCAGAAGTTTTCGGACAACTTGCGATTGTATACTGCGATTGTGGGGTGTATTAGGGATGGGCAGGGGGGGTGGGGGGTGGGGGGGGGGGTGGAGGACTTTGTGCAATGGTGAAAACTCAACCACCGACAACTCAACACTGCTAAGACCACGGAGATGGTGGTGGATTTCCGTAGGTCTAAGCCCGCTCTGCTGCCAGACTCCATTGAGGGGGTCAATGTGGACATGGTGAACACGTACAAGTATCTGGGGGTCCACCTGGACAACAAACTGGACTGGTCAGCACTGAAGCGCTCTACAAGAAAGGACAGAGCCGGCTGTACTTCCTGAGGAGGCTGCGGTCCTTCAATGTCTGCAGCAAGCTCCTCAGGATGATTCACCGGTCTGTGGTCGCAGAGTGCTCTTCAAGCTCCTCAGGATGATTCACCGGTCTGTGGTCGCAGCGTGCTCTTCAAGCTCCTCAGGATGATTCACCGGTCTGTGGTCGCAGCGTGCTCTTCAAGCTCCTCAGGATGATTCACCGGTCGCAGCGTGCTCTTCTATGCCGTGGTGTGCTGGGGAGGAAGCACTAATAAGAGGGACGCTGGAAAGGCTGGTAAGGAAAGCTGGCTCTGTGGTGGGCGCTGACCTGGAGTGCATCACATCAGTACCAGACAAAAGGACACGGGGGCAAACTGCTCAGCATCATGAACGACACCCACTCTACAACGCCATCGTCAGGCACAAGAGCTTCATCAGCTGGAGGCTACGCGCACTGCCACGCAGAACTGACCGACTGAGGAAGTCATTTGTCCTCAGGGCCATACAACTGTACAGTCAATTAAAGGGAAAGAGATCTAGAACAAACGTACACTGTTTACTGGCTAAATCAGCCCTTATGCACATCCCTCCCTCCTTCCACCAACGATATTGCCTGTTGATTTGTCTGTCCCACTGTTTGCACTATTCATCATAATGCACATATTTACTGTTATTATTATTATTTCTTAAACTATCCTTGTACTGCTACAGTTGTTATAGTTTTTATATTATTACAATGTCTATATAATTATTTTATATTGTCCATATTTAATTTAATGCTGGTCTCTGGATCTTGTCCTTTCACTGCCTTTCCTATTTGCACTACCATCATGACACACACTATCATGGAGCACCTTACCGTACGTACTGTATCACTGTATCAAAGGGCCAGGCCCCGTCCTGTCACTGCAAGCCTATACAGCCCTTAGCACATTCATGTGGACATTTTATTTTATTTAGTATCTCTTATTGTCCATAGTATTCATGTAGATCTCTGTATGTTATGTGTGATGTCTTTAAAGCTACTGTGACCTTGAATTTCCCCTTGGGGATCAATACAAGTATCTATCAAGCGGAGGTCACACATGAAGACTACGAACAGATTCTCGACGCCTCTCTGGAAACTCCCAAATCTCGTGGGACCTGTCCCCACATGTGGACGAGAATGATTCATTATTATTATACCCCGCTGGAATCATTGATTCATGGATTCATAATGTGTTTTTGCAGGTTAAGCCAAAGGACCTCTGCTAAATTAAAAATGGTGCAGGATGGGAAATGTTACGACCCATGGCAACTTTGTGAACATTTTTTTGTACCTATGTTTTGTACAAGCATTATATCCAGCGATGATATTTATGAGGTGCACCACACACCATGGCGTTACACTAAAAGCCCTCGCTCCGATTCACAAAGATAAGCTGCTCAGATGGAGCCTCACCATCCACACACACCGTTGCACTTTACTATTGGTGTCTAAGGTACTAAGGTAATAACACTTAGTGCGTATGATTTAAGATTCTGCTGAGAAGAAAAACGTTATAACTTTAATTGATACAATGTGCACTGTAGCACGAAACTAACCATTTCTGTTAAGGCAGATTAGACTATTTAACATTCACAATCAAATATCGTCATATCGCACACCCCTAAAGGCAATGTTTATTTCTTAATGAGGTTATCTTTTACTTGCAAACCTCTAATGTGAATGAGCATATGGCTTTCCATCGTAACAGCATTAGGAACTGTTTCATCACTCAAACGCCAATCACTTTGTTTGCAAAATCGACCAATAAGCCGCTCCTGAGAATAAGCCGCAGCGACAGTTTTGTCTGTTATATCAGGATACAAGCCGCCGCTTCATTTAAAAAATACCAGTCCGGCCCGACGTATCAAACTAGTTCTTAAAGATCTTGCCGCCGGCGGGCAGGAGCCCTGGTCTACCGCTGCAGGAGCCCTGGTCTACCGCTGCAGGAGCCCTGGTCTACCGCTGCAGGAGCCCTGGTCTACCGCTGCAGGAGCCCTGGTCTACCGCTGCAGGAGCCCTGGTCTACCGCTGCAGAGCCCTGGTCTACCGCTGCAGGAGCCCTGGTCTACTGCTGCAGGAGCCCTGGTCTACTGCTGCAGGAGCCCTGGTCTACCGCTGCAGGAGCCCTGGTCTACCGCTGCAGAGCCCTGGTCTACTGCGGCAGGAGCCCTGGTCTACTGCTGCAGGAGCCCTGGTCTACTGCTGCAGGAGCCCTGGTCTACTGCTGCAGGAGCCCTGGTCTACTGCTGCAGGAGCCCTGGTCTACCGCTGCAGGAGCCCTGGTCTACCGCAGCAGGAGCCCTGGTCTACCGCTGCAGGCGCCCTGGTCTACCGCTGCAGGAGCCCTGGTCTACCGCTGCAGGAGCCCTGGTCTACCGCTGCAGGAGCCCTGGTCTACCGCTGCAGGAGCCCTGGTCTACCGCTGCAGGAGCCCTGGTCTACCGCTGCAGGAGCCCTGGTCTACCGCTGCAGGAGCCCTGGTCTACCGCGGCAGGAGCCCTGGTCTACCGCGGCAGGAGCCCTGGTCTACCGCGGCAGGAGCCCTGGTCTACCGCGGCAGGAGCCCTGGTCTACTGCTGCAGGAGCCCTGGTCTACCGCTGCAGGAGCCCTGGTCTACCGCTGCAGGAGCCCTGGTCTACCGCTGCAGGAGCCCTGGTCTACTGCGGCAGGAGCCCTGGTCTACTGCTGCAGGAGCCCTGGTCTACTGCTGCAGGAGCCCTGGTCTACTGCTGCAGCTGCAGGAGCCCTGGTCTACTGCATTATTGAGGTTGGCTGGCCAGTAGTAATTAAAGATATTATTTTTGTATAAGGGTGTTAGAGATCCCATCATAATTTTTCATCATAATTCAAAAATTTTGAGGGTTAATAATTGCATTTGGGGGTACTACTAGAATAGGGTTACATGCCTGTATGTTAGAAATACCTCTTACTATTCTCACACTGATGATTTCTGCAAAACCGATTTCAGCGTCTATCAAAAACTTTCTTTTGTATCACGTCGTTTTAAGGCCCGCCTCCCGATTAGCCCAGGCTGTGTGATTGGTCAGCACGCCCACTCTGTTGCCATTGGTCGAACGCTTTGCACTTGTGTCGGCAAATTCACACCCCCGAGAAGTTGTAAACATTGCGGGTAGCCGGGAGGCGGGACTTCTGCACTTCAGCCCCGCCCACTGCAGTCTGACGTCACACTGTTAGGTCAAGTTTGAGCGCAAACAAGTTGTTTCACTTATTGAGGGGCATTCTTGGTGGGCGTGAATACTCCCCCTGGAGAGGACTTGATTTTTCTAGTTTAGCAGACGTAAAACATGTGTACATACATCCTATAACAGTCTGAAGCATAATATCATCCCTTTAATTGGGTTTCTGTTCAGTCTGTATCACCAACTGGTTCCCATGTTTCCCTGTTTATGAAACAGTAAGAACTGAAAAAGCTTCCTACCCGTTTCCATATAGTCCAGCAATTTCACAATTAATAAAATGTTACTTAATAGGTCATAGCAATTATGTAAATACATGTTTTTGGTTGATTCCAATGATTCCTTTCAATGGAGAGAACACAAGGCTACGGGCGTCAAACTTTAGCCTTGGACTTATTTCTAATGAGACTTTCTTGCTTGCTGGAGCCCTGCTCTTCCTCCTGCATCTTTTGGGCAGTAATCCACGGTTGGGCTTTAGGGGATCTACTAGAATCAATAACCAGCACTCTTCTTTACTGCCCCCTTGTATGCATTAACACAGAAGCTAGCTCTTCTTACCTTGGGAAACTCGTGTGATTCATAAACATATTCACGTAACTAAATAGTGCTGAACAAATGAGTGTTATGCATTTTATAAACCTGTTGGTCAGATGTAAATAAATAACATAAGTAGATCAGAAATTAGCTTTTAGATGTCTAAGGAAAACATTTCATTTGTGTTAAATTATCTTTACCTTTAGAATAGGGTTGGGCGATAAGCTCTTTTTTGTCAACTTCTATTACTATAATTAATCGAGAGCGCATCATCCAACATCTGTTTTCAATGTGCCATAAGCTGGTACTTTACTGCCACTCATCGGAAGATTCTTAAAATCCAATTCTCGTTTCATAATAAATCCATTAACAAATCCAGCATAAGGCTTCAAGGCATGTTTGAGTTACAGACTAGCAATGAATTATGAGCTTCATAAGCTTGCTATTCAGAACTTAAAGTGAAAGTAGGGTAGGCCTATAAGCCAAAAAGATTTAAAGGCCCGGTGTGTAAGTTGTAGTAGCACCGAGCAGTGTGGATACAACCAACTGAATACCCCCCCTCACCCCTCTACCGGCCTGCGTTGTGTAACCTGTCCTGTATTGTGTGAGGGGTCCTGTACTGGTCTGTATTGTGTGAGGGGTCCTGTACTGTGTTGTGTGAGGGGTCCTGTCCTGTACTGTATTGTGTGAGGGGTCCTGTACTGTCCTGTATTGTGTGAGGGGTCCTGTACTGTATTGTGTGAGGGGTCCTGTACTGTATTGTGTGAGGGGTCCTGTCCTGTACTGTATTGTGTGAGGGGTCCTGTACTGTATTGTGTGAGGGGTCCTGTACTGTATTGTGTGAGGGGTCCTGTACTGTATTGTGTGAGGGGTCCTGTACTGGTCTGTGTGAGGGGTCCTGTACTGTATTGTGTGAGGGGTCCTGTACTGTATTGTGTGAGGGGTCCTGTACTGTATTGTGTGAGGGGTCCTGTACTGTATTGTGTGAGGGGTCCTGTACTGGTCTGTGTGAGGGGTCCTGTACTGGTCTGTATTGTGTGAGGGGTCCTGTACTGGTCTGTATTGTGTGAGGGGTCCTGTACTGTACTGTATTGTGTGAGGGGTCCTGTACTGTACTGTATTGTGTGAGGGGTCCTGTACTGTATTGTGTGAGGGGTCCTGTATTGTGTGAGGTGCCAGTAGGAAATTCCAAAATGATGTCATTGTCTACGACAGCATAGAGTAGCAAGGTGTGTCAAGTAATGAGGTTTGTTGATAGATTGATGAATTGTATTTAGATATATAGTCTGTACATGTAAAACTAAAGGTCATAGCTTACAAGTAGAGCTTGTGTTACTTTAACAAGAGATTGTTGGTTGTGTTACTTTTCACGTCAAAAAAAGAATAACAAAACATGGAGTTGATTGGAACTGTACACGTTAGCCGTGATTTCTGTTTTGAGAAAAAGCAGCATTGATTTGAATCGCACAAGGGTGGATTTTTGACAGCTTTAGCATGCATATATGTACATATATGTAGATATATGTAGATATCATTTTTTTATTAATCACAATCGGGTATGAAAGTGGATGAAACTATTACAAATGAATCCTTAAAGGCTATTAAGGACGGAGCATGCTGGTGTCCAACAGGCTCCAGGAGGCAGAGAAGGGGCTGGGCGTCCCCGTCTATTTAAGGCCACGGTGTGTGGGCGGTGGCGTTAAAGCCCAATCTCTGTTCTGCAAAAACATGGAGGCCTGATGCAAGAGGACCCTCCCCATGTAGACATGAAAAGTTCATACTCAGGGATCCAAAACATAATGCATATTTTCACGGGACTATGCACTAATTAAAACAAACAGTCTGTTCCGCAAGATATCCCTAAACTCTCCCCTGCATTATAAATCAGTATAGTATCTGATATCACTGAACTCTCCTCTGCATTATAAATCAGTATAGTATCTGATATCACTGAACTCTCCTCTGCATTATAAATCAGTATAGTGTCTGATATCACTGAACTCTCCTCTGCATTATAAATCAGTATAGTGTCTGATATCACTGAACTCTCCTCTGCATTATAAATCAGTATAGTATCTGGCTATGGGTCGCCTCAAACTGGGTGATTTTGCCAAGCAGTTTCACCGGGAGATGGAGCATCGTAGCCGGCTTGAGAACAGCAATAGCATTGCTTGTTTTTTCTCTATATTCTGCATGTTTGCCGAGACAGTTTGAGATGAAGGGGAAGCAAAACCTTTTTTCCCTGATTGTGTATCTTTCGAGGCAAACAGTATATATAATGTGCCTTACTTCGAATAGAAAATGATAGAATAGTGCCCACTGCCAATACACAAAAGTGTTATCAAACAAAGAATAAGGACATTTATTGGAAGCAAAACATAAAGCTAATTACACAAAAAATACCTTTTTGTTTTCTTTCTAGAAGCCAAGCAATGCTGAGTTATGGATAATTTAGCACCCCCAGCCACCTGTGGAATGGTTTACTGATACAAACCATTGAAGACAGAGGATTTGAATATTAAAGACAGCCGACTAAATGTCGTTCTATCGAAGCCTGACATTGGAGGATTCAAGATCACCCCTCCTCTCGATGCCTCCATCTATCCCTCTATCAACATCTATCCATTTGCTACCAACATTTACCCTGTAGCAAGCATACATAGGGCCTGTGCTGGTCAGTGGACGTCTGACATCTTCAACCTGTCACTCAGACAGATGTCCCCACGTACTTCAAAACCTCCTCCAGCGTACCACTGCCCAAACATTAAGCTGCAGCGAGCCTTGATGAGCTTTGCCTGGTCCAGCTCACCCCCACCTCCTCACGGTGGCTCAGGAGACTGGTCCTGGCTCACCTCTGAACCTGCCTAGCCCGCCACTAGAGCCCAGAACAGGATCACAGAGGAGGCCGTCTCTACAGCACTCAGCGCTCTCCCAGGTGGAAAACAGTAACACCTACGTGAGAAGGCAGTTCATGGGCTTCACCATCGACCCCTCCTATGGCCTCCTGTGACCCGGGCATCAATACCAACTGGATGCTAGACTTCACCATCGACCCCTCCTATGGCCGTGACCCGGGCATCAATACCAACTGGATGCTAGACTTCACCATCAACCCCTCCTATGGCCTCCTGTGACCCGGGCATCAATACCAACTGGATGCTAGACTTCCGAACCAACAGCTGCCAGTTTGTTAGTTTAGAGCCACCTCCTCAACCCTCATCCTGACCACCGGGGGGCGCTGCGTCCTCTGCTCCACTCCCTCCATGGACATGGTTCTAAAGCCATCATCAAGTGTAGAGGGAGGACGTCAACCACCGAGCACCACAAACTAGCTCTCAATACCAACAAGACAATGGCACACGCGTCCCCACCTGTATCAAAGGGACGGTGAGTGGGTCAGCTTTAAGTAACTGGGTGTCCACATCTCTAAGGACCTCTTTTGGACCCTGAACACCTCAACCCTGGTCAGGAAGCCTCACCACCAGTGTCTCATCCTCTGGAGAATGAAGAAGGTCCGCACATCTCCTCAGACTCTGGTCAACTTCTACTGCGCCATCCAGAGCCTCCTTACAAACTGCATCACAGTGCGGTGAGACCGGAGAGCACAGCAGTAAGATGAACACTGACTAACAGACCAGAGCACAGCAGTAAGATGAACACTGCCTAACAGACCAGAGCACTGCAGTAAGATGAACACTGCCTAACAGACCAGAGCACAGCAGTAAGATGAACACTGCCTAACAGACCAGAGCACAGCAGTAAGATGAACACTGCCTAACAGACCAGAGCACAGCAGTAAGATGAACACTGCCTAACAGACCAGAGCACTGCAGTAAGATGAACACTGACTAACAGACCAGAGCACTGCAGTAAGATGAACACTGACTAACAGACCAGAGCACTGCAGTAAGATGAACACTGACTAACAGACCAGAGCACTGCAGTAAGGTGAACACTGACTAACAGACCAGAGCACTGCAGTAAGATGAACACTGACTAACAGACCAGAGCACTGCAGTAAGATGAACACTGACTAACAGACCAGAGCACTGCAGTAAGATGAACACTGACTAACAGACCAGAGCACTGCAGTAAGATGAACACTGCCTAACAGACCAGAGCACTGCAGTAAGATGAACACTGACTAACAGACCAGAGCACTGCAGTAAGATGAACACTGACTAACAGACCAGAGCACTGCAGTAAGGTGAACACTGACTAACAGACCAGAGCACTGCAGTAAGATGAACACTGCAGTGAAGCCTCTCCCCCCCCCCCCCCCACCCCAAGGCTGTCCAGCGCGAGAGGGGTCTGCGGAGGGCAGGCTGCGTCGTCAGGGGCGGCTCGCGCCCCAGCCATGTTTGACCTCCCACCTCTGGGGGGCGCTACAGGACTCTGCGTTCCTTGCAAAGCAGGTTCAGGAAGAGCTTCTTCAGCGCGGCCCTCCCCGTGCTGGACTCTGCACCAGGCCGATAAGCCTGATAAGAACACGTTTATGATCCTGTGTGTATACCATAAATACTTACATGAATACGCACAGTATTCATGTGAGTATCTGTATATACTGTACTTGAACTTTTTACCACCCTCTATACTTTACATATCTTGTCCATAATGTAAGCATGCATGTGTATTTATACCATACCTCATATGTTAATCTGGACACAACATCAGTTGCTTACACATGCCTTAAGGCCGTCTCTGGGTCATCACTAGAGTGTCCAGAAGTCTCTGGGACGAGAACCCTGCTGGAGGCCATGTCAGAGGGGCTCTACCTCCGTTTGGTTTTATTCAGCTGCACGCGACTAAGAGGACGCGTGCATCGTTAAGGCAGTACGTTGGGCCCTTCCCCTCCATGGCCTGTTCATGAAGAGAGAAACGCCAGAACGTTGTTCATACATGACAAACGTTGATCAACTCTATAAGAACGTTGATTTTGAAGCACGATTTTTTCCTTATATTTTCATGAATTGGAAACTCAAACATGGAGTGATTTGCAACTATGCTCACAATTCACCCACTACCCTAACATTCTCTTTAGCAATACCAGCAACTGTATTATTCATGGTACTTTGTGTATTCACAGTAACAAGTAGCGTGCACACTGCACATCCTTTCATCTATATTGTTTGCATCTAATGCTTGGGAATAATTTAGTATTATCTTTGGTACTGTAAAATACCCAGATCATCATAATCTAGATTCTAGGGTATGCAATGCAGAGCAGAAATGAACAATAAGTAACAACCACATGCCCTTACATTGTTCATGAACAAAACAAACAGACTAAAAACATGGCTCCCTGCTCTCCACACGTCCCTTTGCCCCTCTACACCACCTCAGTGTGTAGCAAACAGTGTCCTCTCCTCAGCGGGTATCTGAGGACTGTGTGTGCACAAGGCCCTAACGTTCTCCACTCAATATTCCATAGCTAGCCCTCGTTTCACAACTTTACTTTTAGGAGCGAGTCTAGCCTTGGCAAAAGGGTGAGCATGGGGGTGTTTGGGTGAGTTGACTCAATATGGCAGCCCCTCCAGCAGCACTAGTCATCAGTGGAGGGGTTCTCCCGTCTCCCTGCTCCTCCCTGGGTACATCCACTGCTTGGCCTCTTAGATTGTCCTTTTAATGATTTCTAGGTTTGTTTCTTTGGTTCACAGACGTCCGGTTAACCAGCAGGGAGATGAGTGTTAAGGACTCCACTAGCAGGCCAGTCCAGCACACAGCACTGGGGGAACTGCGCTAGCATATCAATATCCATCCAATCCGCCCCACAGACTGTGGTCAACTCCATCAAGATCTAGCTTTTTATCCCCGTCATTGCGATCTCAAAGATGACTTTTCCCAACTCGTGTAGCAGTAAGGGAGCATCTGGACCTATTAGAGGACTCGGGTTCTGCAGGCCTGCCACTAGGGTTGGGAAATGTCCCCTAAATTGGCAGTTGACGATGTTTACACTAAAACATCACGATGGACGATGACACCGTCGTCGTGGAGGGGGGGGGGTTCCCATTTAAGCTCCCACTTAGGAAGAGATGAAACAATGGCGTTGGTTGCTAAAAAGAGAAGGCCTACTATTTCGCTTTTTTGGCAATTTTTTGGATTTAGACCTGATGAGTGGACAGCCAAGGGACAAGACTGACGTTGTGTGCAAGATCTGCTCATCCACAGATCCACAATAGACGGGCAGACGACCGATCTACACGACCACTTTATGCGCCTCGCAGAAGTTAATAGAATTGATGATAAACAAAATATCACAGAGCATAGAGCAGGATTGTGAACGTTTACAATGTCTCATGTACATTTTCTCCAGCCGCACAGTCACAGTTTGGTGACATGGCACTATGTAATCTGCCTCAAGAAATGTGATCAGATCACGGAAGTCACGTCGCTGGCATAGGCTACCGTATTTAAAATAGCATGCATATGCATTAGTTATATTCTTAATTTAATTTACAGAGCAATCCCTGCAAAGTTTTTAGGTTAACTATAGAAGAGACTAGGAGGATTAGTGTGTGTCTGACGGGGGGTGGGGGGGGGGGGGGGGGGTCGGTCAGCCATCGACACAACCCTACCTGCCACATCGCATTTGGAGAAGAAAAACCTAAATCAATAGACACCCCTGTCTGGACGACAAATCAACTAATCAGACAGTACGTTTACATGCACAGCTTAATCAGATTAAAGCCATAGTTCAACTGCTCCGCAATTGGACAACTGCAATTGTCTGAGTATACATGGCGGTGAGTAAACCGATTCATTGGCCGAAGTGTGTCATGCCGCATTCGAGAAAGATGTTTTCAGTAGACAGCTGTCAGTTCACTTCGGGTCCATATCATCTCTCCGACGCTCCATTGTTCCGACCTCTCGTCGTATGCGGACTCCAGCCAGAGGAGCTGGCTCTGCCGGTGGAGGAGTCCGCATACGACGAGAGGTCGGAACAATGGAGCGTCGGAGAGATGATATGTGATGATAAGTGAACTGACAGCTGTCCACTGAAAACATTGCTTCCTCCTCCATGTTGCGTTTCATAATATCAGAGAATTCATAAAAGAAGATTCATAATATCAGAGAATACCCCCGTCAGTTCGGCCGCGGCGCAATGAATGAATAAAGATTGTAGTTACTACTTAACAACCTCGTTGATGACCCACATTTAGAAAAACATGTACTTTTAATTCAGCCTTGGGTGAAATGGAAGCGTAGTGTCCGTGTGCTTCCACCTTTAATGAATGCATGCCATGCGTGCTCCCGCGGCCGGGACACAATTCTTATAGGGGGTAACTACATTCACCGGCTTCCTCCATCTTCTGCGCCAGCTTTTTAAATAAATCGCAGTTTCTTGTTTTCCGACGGCGACAACAACACGTATACCGTCTCCTTCTACTTCCGGCTCACGGCCCCCGGAAAAGATCTGGAGCATGCACAGAACGCAAACTCCGAAACGATGCTGTGTACGTGCAGGTAGAGACCAGACTATGAACGACTAATCTAGGTGATCTTATCCGATTTAGCTTGTCCGTTCATGTGCCGATTTTTGTAAGAAGTAGATCGGATAATGGTGTTTACATGATTTTTTTTTTTTTTACATGAAGTCCTGTTGAGGTCTTATTTGTTTAGTTACCCGATTATGACTCTCCATGTATACGTGCTGAAGTAGAGCGATGAGACGCAGAGGGTCTGCTGGGGTTGGCATGACGCCAATGTATTAGCACAATACATTATGGAGCTGCCGTCACAATGCTGAACGGAGTCAACCCCACAAACACACACCGGTCAGGGCTGGTTGGTGACAGAATCTAGAGGATCAATCACCTTTGAGAGAGAGAGAGAGAGAGAGAGAGAGAGAGAGAGAGAGAGAGAGAGAGAGAGAGAGAGAGAGAGAGAGAGAGAGAGAGAGAGAGAGAGAGAGAGAGAGAGAGAGAGAGAGAAAGAGCGCTAACCAAATAGATTGCTGGAGTGGCCTTGCTTGGAGATGGGCCGCAGCTCGTTGGCGCCCCAGGCGTAGCGCTTGTAGCCGCCCCACGAGTGCTGCATCATCTGCAGGGAGACGGAGGGACACCACAGGGTTAGAGCACCACCATGGCTTATTAAACACTGGACTTTGATTAAACAATGCTTTGAAAGAAGATGAGTCTCTCTGCACAGGAACCCAACGGAGGCAAGGCCTGCCGTTTGCCTTTCTGACTCTGCATAGAACCCATGCAGAGTCAGAAAGGCCAACGGGGGTCTTGCATGACAACGCCACTCTTTGTGGAAAGAGACACAGTACCACTAGAGGGTAGATGTCCCACTTCATGTGGGCGTTATAATCAGGCCTCGTTGGTCACTCAGCTTACTTAATGGCAAAATGACACACACACACACACACACACACACACACACACGTCAGCAGAGCTGACGACTTCAACATCATCATCCCACATCTGACATTTGGATTAGATGTGGCTCTCTGTTCAGAGAACACCTCTTATTCCCAGCAGCCATGAGAACGTCTGTGAAGAGCTAGGGAACAGAGCTCCATGGTCCTGATCAACCGCTGGCCGTGTGTGTAGGGTAGGGCTGTAACCATACACTAAAGTCAAGATTCAGTATGTACCTCGGTTTTTAAGTCAAAGTTCGGTATGTTTTTCGGTACAGCAGGGTTAAAATTGTATTTTTATTAAACTTTTTGTTGTTGTTGATTTTTAGTCATTAAATTGTATCAAACAAATGCCTTACACACATGAAAAGACATCAAACACAATTGAGGATCAAAACACAATAAAGTCCAGAACTTATTTCCATTGTGGTCCTCAACACAAAACATCAGGACAAGACACTCAAGAGTGTTTTTTTTTTGATAATCCAAAAAATAAATTAGGTACGCACCGAAATGAAACGTGCATTGAACCTTTGGACCCGTACCGAAGAATTTCAGTACGCGTATCGTCACACCCCTAATGTAGGGTTCTTCAATTATTCATTTTGTGGATATTGGCCAATGGCAAAGAGAGAAGGTGAGCCATATGAGCTGCTTTCACATATGACCTCCGTCTTTTCTCCGCATTTGTGGAGCAGGAGGTTCGACCGTGAGGGTCATTCACACTTATTCACACTTGATGCCCGATATGCGGAGATCGGTGTCAGTAGAATCTCCGGCTGCTTAAGGGGGCGGGCTTGCAAGGGACAGCATATGACGTAGGGTCGCAAGAGGCGGGATCGGGATTGTTTTGGTTTGACCGCAGACAGCACGCAGGCAAAATGGGCAGAACTCATCGCGATCATGTTAAATGTTGTTGCAGCGATGCATATATTCCGTTGCATCCACAACATCCGCATCGATCGATGAAAGACTGGCTCATGAGTTACAGACAAATAGAAGAAACGACGAACAAGAAAGACGTCGCGAACGACTGCGTTACCGGAGGAAGAGAGCGTCTTTTTTGGCTTCATTTCACATCTAACAAACACTGGGACAAATGTAGTTGATTTCTGTGTTTAACTGAGAAAACAGGGAGTGGAAGGACGGGACCCTATAATGTTCAGCTAACTGTTGTCAATAATAATTGTTATGAGAGTAGCACATGTGTGTGCGCGAGAATGGCAGTGTGTGTGTGAGTGGACGAGCGAGGAGAGCGAGCAGTAGCGTGTGTCAGTTTAGTGAGGTAATGAACGAGTCCGGTTGTGTCTGTGCAAACGTGTAGGCCCTACTGTAAAGTTAGTGAAACTAAGAATAAAGTACACAGCCTGTCAATAATCGGTGGCCGCTTTATTCCGACCATATTCAAACCTATAAGCACTGCAGACCCACTGCCGGTCAAAGTGAAGGGTGTTACTCCCGAGAGAATCGACGGAGCTCCTCGACTATGGTCTGGGAGCCGACCATAGCAGGAAAGGTGTAACATAATAATAAAAATATTTTAAAACCATTCAGCGAACAAAAGGCAACAGGCTGATTATCGATTAGGGTGTGGGTGCCACTCAATGACATGCAAACGTAGACCGAAGAGTCATCAACACGCCCACTCAACTGGTGTGAAATGCCGACATCCTACTGCTCATTCACATATAAGGTAATTAGCATTTCCTCCGGAGAACATACTACCTCGGGGGTAGTATTTTTTCAGGAGGTCCAACGTCAGGATATGTCACTCACATATACGGCACCTCCGTAGAATAGACGAAGAACAGACGGATGCACGTCCATATGTGAGAGGGGGTATCCATGGGAACTGATAGTGGGCGAGAGAGGGGAAGAGGAAGAGAGGCGTACAGAGAAAGAGTTCAGTTTTTCCCACCAAGATTAGCGAAATTGTGGAAAAACCTGCTCAAAATAGGAGATTGGCGCTTTTGCATTGCTGTTATTTTTTGGTGCGTCACTTTTGATTTCACAAACATGCCAGAGCAGGGTTAGTGGCCAGTAGAAACAGGGTTAGTGGCCAGTAGAAACAGGGTTAGTGGCCAGTAGAAACAGGGTTAGTGGCCAGTAGAAACAGGGTTAGTGGCCAGTAGAAACAGGGTTAGTGGCCAGTAGAAACAGGGTTAGTGGCCAGTAGAAACAGGGTTAGTGGCCAGTAGAAACAGCATGGAGGCCAGTGAAAGGTGGAACACTGGTTACTGGTTGTTGGTATCCGTTACGTATTCAGTTTAAAACGCAGAGCAAATCACCAATGAAGTAGAAAGAACAGAAGCGCCGCTGCATGTTGGTCCCTCTACTGACCAGTCAACCCGGGGAACGTCAACATGAAGCAGGCAGTGCAACAGGGTGTCTCCATCACGGCCAGGAGGAGCTGGGGCCATAGCACCAGGGGCTGGAGACATTTGTCCCGGGAATTGTTACAGATTGTAACCTTTCCTTTCCCACTAAAGACTAAAGCCATGTGTAAGGGTGTAAGGGGGTGTAAGAGTGTGTAAGGGGGTGTAAGAGTGTGTAAGGGGGTGTAAGGGTGTGTAAGGGTGTGTAAGGGTGTGTGTGTGTGTGTGTGTGAAAAGGTATTCAAAATCAGCAATCAACAATTGCTAGCCAGTCTGGCGACTGACTTTGGTATAAATATATAAATATTTTAATTGCATAAAACATTAAAGACTAATTAATGAGGTCATTAATGACCTTGTAAATCAACTTGAATTGACATTTCCATAGGTTGAATTAATGTTTAAGAGCTCTAAAAGTAAAGTATTCCCCCTAGGATTTAGTTTCCATTTTAAGCTCTTAATAACATCAGGGCCATTAATGCTTATTGAAGGGTTTTCATTTGGAACGTTTGCCGCTATTTCAATGTTTAAACGCTGACACAAGACACCAAAAAGCTCCACTGACTGGTGACTGGTCGCTCCTTAAACAGGACTAGAACAGGTAGGGATCATTTTTTGTGTCATGAAAATGCAATCTCTAAAACTGTCAAAATTAAAAGGAATAATCAGTTGATAAAACATGAGTTAAACTAAAAAATAGTTTAATAAGTAGAATAAAGGTCCAGAAACAGGTGTATAAATATATCAATAGATGTTATCAATAGAGCACCACCATCCCCATTGTGCTTTTAAACCATTTATCGCAGTTTTGGTGATTTTGCAATGATAATGAATATATAATTAATCGCTCAGCACTAGTTTCTAAATTTCAACCTGGACCTGAGATTAAGATCATTTTGGGTCTAAGGAACACAACCTTATACACGCTTTACTATTCTTTCATGCCATAATTTGCCACACCACATTTCTTAGCGCACAGATAACTGAAGAAAAGCCAGTGTCAGAGTCAGTGAAATTGCAGATAAATCTCTGCTACACAATGTCTATGCAGATTTCTGTGTGTCCCAATAACGTTGCTTTATTTGTTTTAGAATGGACTCCCAGTAATTCCTCCACTGTCCCCTGCCCCACAACGCTCCCCACGGCAGGGCCCTGCTCTGCAGGCAGGCCTGTGGATGGATCCTTACCGCAGGAAGAGGGCTGAGGCTGTGTGGGATAAGTGAGTCATATCGGTGGGCTTTTAACAATAGTATTATTTAACAAGAATAAGCTAAATAAAGCACATCATTAGTTCTGTTATTATCAGTTAATCAACAAAGAACGCACCGATGGAACAGGATGAATGAAAAGCTGGACAAAGAGGGAAGACTGTAGCGATTATGGTTGAAATGATAAGCAGCTTGTCCAGATATCTACAAATAACGTTCATACTGTACATGTCTCCACATTGTATTCCTACCTCGGCATACAAGCATATGGGAAGGAACCGATGACAATGAGCTTTGGTCTGTTCTCAAGTTAGCATGGCACTATTAGCACTTATTTAACAGATTTCAGTTTCATATGATAATGTGAGATTTTGTGAGAAAGTCAGGCGGAAAAGCAGACAGTCGTTTCTAAAAATGTACGAAGCATTCAGAGACCGTAACGCTTGCATCGTATCAACTGGCTTGGAACATTGCACGAGCTAAAAAGCCCAAAAAAGCTAAAAATGGTATCAGACGCCCAGCTGTCCCGCCACACTGAATAGCGGACATTAACACAGCTATTGAATCGCGGTTGCACTCTGATCTTCAAGCATGCAAGTGTTTTAGTGTTGCATTGGAGGAGTCTTGTGACAGACAAAACAAGCCTCAGTTGGCAATATTTGCCAGATTCAAACGACGGGGTGATCAAAGAAGAACCCCCCACACTCGGGGGGACCCACTGCCCCCGCCGTCCGAGAAGAGGACCGTGGCATAGACGTCAAAGAAACAATGAAGGCTGCATTTGTGAAAGCAAATGACAGCAAATCTGTCTGAGCAGAGGTCTGAGCAGAGGTGTGTCTATGAGTGTTTGTGATGCGACACTTTGCAGTTACACATTGAAAAAATGGGCTCTTAGTCTCTGACTGGTTGGTCACCCCTGCACTATACCGACATTAAGTCAGTGATAAATGCTGATTGGAGATTTCTAAATTGACAATTGTGTGTTTTCATCATTGCAATTGAGTTGACTTTTTCAAATAAAAATGGATATAATGTTAAACACTACTTTAATCTACTTTTCTGCTATAATTTGCTATTCTGCCTTTTTTAGGCCACAGTTGACATCAGTCGATCCTAAATTTAGTATCCCTTCATATGAATATACTCAATCAAGAAATTATTTTGAACTGGGAATCGTTTTGATTCGAGAATCTATTTTGATTTGAAACATGACCCCAAGAATTTAAATTGAATCGTGAGAAACCGAAAGATTACAACCACTAGTGCAACGTTTTGATGAGCTTGTACGGCAGAACACCTAAAGAGAAATCACACAAGGCAAAAGAAAAAACAACTGTTCTACTCATGTTTGTAAATAACATGAAATAACACATGAATTCAGAAAGGGCATTTTGGTATCTTTTGGCCTCTTTCAACATTAAAATGGCTGCAATATATTTTTGTCATTAAAACCTTTTTATATTAAATTTTGAAACAAAGGACAAAATAATGGTCAGAAGGGCAAGAGGAGCTGGCTTCTGTTGGTGTTTAGTGCTACAGAGAACACCCAGCATGCCATCTGTTCCTACGCCATGTGACCACGCCGTGGAGCGGTGGGCGTGACCGGACAGCACCATGCTGAGCAGTAGAGCCGACTGACAGAACGGTCTCCTCATGACACAGGTCTGTGTCTCTCACACACACACACACCACACACAGACACACCCACACCCACACAGACACACCCACCTCTCTTTGGATGGCTCCTACTCATAGAGCTGAGTGGATGTGCAGCCAGTCAATGAAATCAGTAGAAATCCACACTCCCATTCCACACAGCAGATGATCAGATGATCAGCCACCAGGCTAAGGGGTCAGCCACCAGGCTAAGGGGTAAGCCACCAGGCTAAGGGGTCAGCCACCAGGCTAAGGGGTCAGCCACCAGGCTAAGGGGTAAGCCACCAGGCTAAGGGGTAAGCCACCAGGCTAAGGGGTCAGCCACCAGGCTAAGGGGTTAGCCACCAGGCTAAGGGGTCAGCCACCAGGCTAAGGGGTCAGCCACCAGGCTAAGGGGTCAGCCACCAGGCTAAGGGGTTAGCCACCAGGCTAAGGGGTAAGCCACCAGGCTAACGGTTTAGCCACCAGGCTAACGGTTTAGCCACCAGGCTAAGGGGTTAGCCACCAGGCTAACGGGTTAGCCACCAGGCTAAGGGGTCAGCCACCAGGCTAAGGGGTCAGCCACCAGGCTAACGGGTCAGCCACCAGGCTAAGGGGTTAGCCACCAGGCTAAGGGGTCAACCACCAAGCTAAGGGGTCAGCCACCAGGCTAAGGGGTCAGCCACCAGGCTAAGGGGTTAGCCACCAGGCTAAGGGGTTAGTCACCAGGCTAAGGGGTTAGCCACCAGGCTAACGGGTTAGCCACCAGGCTAAGGGGTTAGCCACCAGGCTAAGGGGTCAGCCACCAGGCTAAGGGGTCAGCCACCAGGCTAAGGGGTCAGCCACCAGGCTAAGGGGTCAGCCACCAGGCTAAGGGGTTAGCCACCAGGCTAAGGGGTTAGCCACCAGGCTAAGGGGTTAGCCACCAGGCTAAGGGGTTAGCCACCAAGCTAACGGGTTAGCCACCAGGCTCTGCTGTGGGCATAGTGCTGCTGGTAGAAGGCCATTGGAAAGCGCTGTTTGCAAGATGTAAACTGAGTAACTGGAGGTATTTTTTCCAATTGACAGTTGCCATTGTTAGAATTGTTATAATAAAATGGGATACACAACTGACTTTACGCCATTAGTTGCCTTTTCCGATTTTAGATTATATTCACCTTGCTACAAGGTTGGGTATCGGGACTGATATCCCATTAACACGCTCCTGATTTGATCATATTCCAATTCAATCTATTATTTTAGGGATATTTCAGTTACAATTCAAAAGTGCTTGGATATGAGAGTATTTGACACTAATACTGTGAACTGTACAACCTCTAACTTGGTGTATTACTAAAAAGGTTTATTGTAACATTAATCGGGCCAAAAGACCAATTCAATGAATTGATTCAATAGCATTACAATATAGCTGTTGTCCAAAAGTCAACCAGTCAACTGGTCATCATTAGGTGAGCCCAGAGTCGATTTATTTAACCAGAAATATAATAACTGAATAAAACAAGATTAATCATGCTTCAGGAGGAGACGTTTTCATTTGAGATCTGGCCCGATTGTCTGCAACACAAGGATTCCAATCAATAAGACAATAATTAGTCAAAAACAGTGGATTGATCTATTGTTTATTGATCTTGATTGGATATTAATTAACCGTAATATAGCTACCTCAGCTGGAAAAAAAGGGACAATCTGTGCTGATAATTAGAAACTGAGGGTCTAGGGACCCACAGGCCCCTGGACCCCTGGACCCACAGGCCCCTGGACCCCTGGACCCACAGGGCCCTGGACCCCTGGACCCCTGGACCCACAGGGCCCTGGACCCCTGGACCCACAGGGCCCTGGACCCCTGGACCCACAGGGCCCTGGACCCCTGGACCCACAGGGCCCTGGACCCCTGGACCCCTGGACCCCTGGGGCCCTGGACCCACAGGGCCCTGGACCCCTGGGGCCCTGGACCCCTGGGGCCCTGGACCCACAGGCCCCTGGACCCCTGGACCCACAGGGCCCTGGACCCCTGGACCCACAGGGCCCTGGACCCCTGGACCCACAGGGCCCTGGACCCCTGGACCCCTGGGGCCCTGGACCCCTGGGGCCCTGGACCCCTGGACCCACAGGGCCCTGGACCCCTGGACCCACAGGGCCCTGGACCCCTGGACCCCTGGGGCCCTGGACCCCTGGGGCCCTGGACCCCTGGACCCACAGGGCCCTGGACCCACAGGGCCCTGGACCCCTGGACCCACAGGGCCCTGGACCCCTGGGGCCCTGGACCCCTGGACCCACAGGGCCCTGGACCCCTGGACCCACAGGGCCCTGGACCCACAGGGCCCTGGACCCCTGGACCCACAGGGCCCTGGACCCCTGGACCCCTGGACCCCTGGGGCCCTGGACCCACAGGGCCCTGGACCCACAGGGCCCTGGACCCCTGGGGCCCTGGACCCCTGGACCCACAGGGCCCTGGACCCCTGGACCCACAGGGCCCTGGACCCCTGGGGCCCTGGACCCCTGGACCCACAGGGCCCTGGACCCACAGGCCCCTGGGCCCCTGGACCCACAGGGCCCTGGACCCACAGGGCCCTGTGGGTCCAGGGGTCCAGGGCCCTGTGGGTCCAGGGGTCCAGGGCCCTGTGGGTCCAGGGCCCTGTGGGTCCAGGGGTCCAGGGCCCTGGACCCACAGGGCCCTGGACCCCTGGACCCACAGGGCCCTGGACCCACAGGGCCCCTGGACCCACAGGGCCCCTGGACCCCTGGACCCACAGGCCCCTGGACCCACAGGGCCCTGGACCCCTGGACCCACAGGCCCCTGGACCCACAGGGCCCTGGACCCCTGGGGCCTTGGACCCCTGGACCCACAGGGCCCTGGACCCACAGGGCCCTGGACCCCTGGACCCACAGGGCCCTGGACCCCTGGACCCACAGGGCCCTGGACCCCTGGACCCACAGGGTCCTGGACCCACAGGGCCCTGGACCCCTGGACCCACAGGGCCCTGGACCCACAGGGCCCTGGACCCCTGGGGCCCTGGACCCACAGGGCCCTGGACCCCTGGACCCACAGGGCCCTGGACCCCTGGACCCACAGGGCCCTGGACCCCTGGACCCACAGGGCCCTGGACCCACAGGGCCCTGGACCCCTGGGGCCCTGGACCCACAGGGCCCTGGACCCCTGGACCCACAGGGCCCTGGACCCCTGGGGCCCTGGACCCACAGGGCCCTGGACCCACAGGGCCCTGGACCCCTGGGGCCCTGGACCCACAGGGCCCTGGACCCCTGGACCCACAGGGCCCTGGACCCCTGGACCCACAGGGCCCTGGACCCCTGGACCCACAGGGCCCTGGACCCCTGGGGCCCCTTTGCTCCCCGCTTCACACCTTAGTTACTCAGCATGAATATTGGGTGCAAGCTGGGGGAAGTTCTCCTGGGGAACACCTCTAATGTTCTGTCTCTAGTACTAATATTTGAACATTGTTTGTTAGGATGTACAGAGTTCATGCACACTAGTAACAATAGATTTTCAATAGAATTTCCTGGCAGTGTCTCTCCTATTATCTCCTATTCCATTGTTTCATGTAAAACTATCGCATTTCAAACATTTGGTTTTACAGTACATTAGAGAGTTGAACATTAGTTACATTGGTCAATTAGTGACATAACATTAGTTTTAACAAGTAAGTGTTGACAGTATGTTACTTTTACAATTGGATTGCAATATTTAATACCTACATTTGTTAAATTGAGTAGGATACCAGTCCTACTGTGAAAAACAGAACAGTACGATATAGGGATCGACCCATATGGATTTTTTAGGGCCGATTGTTTCTCATCAGCCTTAGCCGATGACCGATACACCGATACTGATTTTCTTGAGCCGATATTTGGAGCCTAGACTACCCTGGAAATCTTCTAGTTCTCGCGAGAGCAGTGAATTTGAATTTGCTCAGCGAGTCACTCTGGGAACGAGCAATATACTCACTCCCCAATTCCCCTGCCCCAGAACATTACCCAATCACATCGGTGTATCTGATATAGGCGGGCCAAAAGCGTTGCCATTTTACCGACCAGATACGGCAAGAGTCTAATCTATTGGTTAGCTCCGCTGGTCTGGATACAAGTTGATAGACTGGTGTTTCTAGCAAAAAACTTTAATAAATGAATTTCTTGCAGATAGGCTGTAAGCCTTAGTACTCCTGCTGCCGTCTCCTGTTTAAGTTGTCACGTCATTGTTTGCGCTGTGCAGTTCCAATTCCGTTTTTGTTTTTCATTGCATAGCCTCATTTTGTGATGCATATTGGCACTTTATATTGATTAAGTTGATAACCTGTTTCAAACAAAGAGGATATGGCCTAAGTCCTGTTTATGTCTCCTCTTGTCACGTAATACATTTGTGATTGAATCTCTGTTATGTTGTTTGTTTGTTTTTTGTTTTTTTGGGGGGGGGGGGGTCGTCGATATCCATTCGAACTTAATTTTCATCAAAAGTGACAGCCCTAACCCCTTGTATTCTTCTGATTGGTCGTGGTGTTATCCAAATGCGTGCAGTGATATTTTCAAATGCATGCTTGGTGCCGCCCCTCGAGTTGGGCCGTTTTCTTTCCTTGTTGCCAGACCCTACAGCTTTCAGATGTGGGTCTGGATCTCCAGGCTAAGCCGATACTGCTTTTGCTCCCTCAATTTACATCATAGAAATGACACAATGATGATAACAAATGATACAAGTCTCAATTTTAAAAAGGAACATTTATTGAACTGTCTGTAAATTATGCCGGGAAAAAATATTGGCAAGAAAAAAAAAGACAAATACACGTAAAAAACGCAAATATCGGCCAATAATATCGCCCAGCCGATATATCGGTCGATCACTAGTAGGATACCAGTGTGGTTCATCAAAATCCTGTCATGGATAGTCATGGATGTGTACAAGATTCAGCTGGTAGTGGAATTATCCAGAAAACTGGGTAATCCACACAACACATCCACGCAACCGTATGTGAAACTAATGTCCCAGCACGGGATAACACAGCATCATTTTCTGAAATATATCTTGGTTTTACTCATATGCAGGATGACAACAGGGAAAACCATCTAGACCAGGGCTGGGCAATTATTTTTCATTGAGGGCTACATAAGAAATTCCGAATGCCTTTGAGGGCCGAGGAAATTCGTCATGTCTTAAATCATTAGATTGGATTATAGAAAATATATTGCTGTAACTCTAATTAAGCATTTGTAATTAAAAGTCACTCCAAATTAATGTGAATAAAAAACAGAAATACAGATTGTACAGTTTAGTGGTTTGCAAATAACTATATTTTTAAACCCATCTGTATCTGTACCAAGTGCACTGAACTTGAACAGGTTTGATAATGCGGCCATTACAGCCCACACATAAAAAGAAGTAAGGAGGAGCCAAGTCTCTGATGGGCTTCAACAAGTGCACTGCAGTCAGGGGGTAAGCCCAACACACCGCCGGCGCGGCGCAGCGCCAAATTCTATTCCCTAGCGTCGCCGCGCGTGTAAAAGCGCTTTTTTAAAGCTGTTTCGTACGTCCCGGCTTGATACAAGGTCCTGTACATGTGGAGGTTGTTGATACAGTAGATGAATAATTCCACAATGCAGAATGGATGAGCAATGACAGAAAATAAAGTGACTAAACCGCAAATCAAGTACCCGACAGGACAGAAGTAACTATGACTTAATGACGATCATTGTACGCACAAACAGAGGATCACGGGCATCAGGGCCATAATGTAGTCATAAAACAACTGGTATAACGTAATGGTAGCCTATACCGACTATGTTTGTTGCATCTGCTGCTTTCAAAACACGACCACAACGGTGCTGCAGCGCGACGCTTCCTATTGGTGCTCGGGGCGGCGTTTGACGCACGGGAACTGTGCACCGCTGCACTTGGCCGGCGGTGCGTGGCCGGCTTCACTCCTGATGGGGCTGTGAGCAGCACAGCTGACAGCTGGTCATCACTGAGAGTGGATCTATTTCATCAGTAAGAAGGTTGAATGACCACATGTTCCTCATGACGATCACGCGAGCACCAGCAGTTCACACAATAAAAGCCCTTCTCCTTTTCCGATATTTAACTGCTTACAAGCTGTTCTTACAAAAATAAATAAATAAATAAAACATATTATTAAGAATTTATTCTGAGTAGTGGATCGTGTTTTCTTTGGAACTTGCTGGCCACCAAGAAGCGGCCAGCGGGCCACATATAGGACTCCCAGGTCTGATCTAGAGGGTGAAAGGGAGAATGATAGCAATAATGATGAAATGTTTGCTTTGGATATTTCCCCCCTCCTTAACTCTGCCCTTCTGTACTGTCTGTCTGCTTTCTGGCTTTCACAAAGCGATCAGTGGTGTGCCTTCTACAGCATTGCCTTCATAGCAACTACAAATTTTACTTTATTGCTTTGAATTCAATATTAGTCACATATCTTATTACATTCTCTGTCACATATCTTGTCAGCAGGTGGTAACTTAAATCTAACTAGAGCGCACAACAAGGGCCACTTATTGGCTATTGCCAATCTGATGATTGTGTACAATCCCTTGCTCGCAAGCATTGCTATGTAAGAGGCCAGAGATGACTTTTCATTTTAACATAAGCTTTCTATATATAAACATTTTCAGGTTGATTTCAGCAGGGACAATGGTCTCTGGTCCTTGGTTGGGTCATCCCTATGCCCATTAGTGATCCCCACACATCCCTGTGAAGAGATAAGATGTAACATCCTGTGTGGACTGTATTCCCCAGGCTGGACAGGGCCTGGTGGCCTCACATCTCTCCATGTCTTCCTCTCTGCCTCAGCCTTCTTTGGGTGAGGCAGGTCACCTGCTGCAGCACATCCGCCCTCTCTGCCTTACCTATAATGATCGCTGGGATTACTTGGCTGTTTCAATTTCTAGGTCTGGTAGCACAGACTGGTGAACAGCCAGTAAGAATAACAGAGTCAAAATGGCACCGGCACTCAAAATCGTCCTGCCTGCTGGATCCATCCTGTCTGAGCTAATGCAATGTGCACAAGGGCAGAGCTGGCGGCGTGGAAACGCCAACTCATCTGAGGGAGCGGTGGGAGAGATTGGAAAATAAATGGTTTGATTGACAAGTTATGATTCTGGGTATTGGATTCAATTTTGAGGGACAGAATTTGCCAGACGAAGTTTCCAAAATAGTTTGGGATACTGACTATTCAAAATACAAGATAACATTCATATTATTTCATGATGATATGCATGTAACCTGTGCGCCTTGGAGCAGTGGGCTGATTGGATATGTCAAACTTCTGATAATATAATGTATTATATATAAATAGTATTATATTACTATTACGTATACAACATTTTAAAATAAAAAGGTACCTTGTTTCAGTCCCAGTCCAAACAGCTTAGAATGTGGATAAATATACCTATTCCTGCGAGTATTCTTTAATTCCACAATGTTTCCTCTTTTCCATAATGCTTTTTAAAAAACAGCCATCTTCGCCTGCCCTAGGAGTTGTTCACTTCCTCTATGTTTACTAGGGCTTTGACTTTTGCCCATAAATCATATTCAAAGTTTGTTTGTTTATTAATATTCAAATACATATTAATAATATTTCTACATTAAATGCCTTCGGTAAGACCTATATTGTACCAAACTTGTATACGTTTTGTCCACCAGGGGGCAGTGTATCAGGACACGTCAATAGGCAGGCGATGTTTTCAGAAGAAAAACACACACAACATCTTTGTGTTTCACACAAAGATCTGGCTGGCTGCAGTTTATCTGGCTGCAGACTTTTTTATGTTATTCTGCATAAATACAAGGTGATTCACATTTTCTGGCTCTAGAGAAGAGCGTTGCTTTGTGACTATGTTCCCCGCGGTGGAAAACACTCGTTCCGCCCTCACCGATGTCCCGCATATTGGCAGGGTAGCCGCGATGCACAACTTCACCAGGCGTGAAGAAGCCTTGGAATCAGAATTGAAAACAACGTTCAACCAAACATATTTACAAAAAAGAATGCCCATAACAGGTTTGAATACTAAGGGCTGCCGAATATTTGTTTGAATATATATATATATATATATATTTTAAAATTTGAATTCTATTTGAATAACAAAGTTTGGAGTCAAAGCCCTAATGTTTAGAGAGTATAATACTGGGACTGCCACTACCAAATCAATGTGTAATAAGTGTCAGCCCGAGGGCCATAGAGACCTTCAGCTTAGTGCAGCGCCATCTTACTGACGTGTAGGGTATACTACGAACCTTGCTGAACATACCCAGGCTTTCTTTGGAAAACCTGGATCGACGAATACACACCTCGCAATCAGAGTTAAATGGTCCCACGACGCTCACTTAGGATTCGATTAGTCGAGCCAGGTTTTCCGCTTTAGGTTCAACGCGCATTCACGTGAAAGGGGCGTTTAGCGCGTCATTTTACTCACCTTTACAAAATGGAGAGAGCAAGAGCAGTCTATTTGACTCAAGAGGAACAGATAGTCATAATGAACTCCTATGAGGAGTTCAAAAATCTGATAACAGCTAGGGGCAACACAGTTGCACATACGGGCTAGGGAGGCATGCGGGCAAAAAATAGCCAATCATGTAAATTCGTAAGTGAAAAGATTTTGCATATTGTCTATAAAATAACTATGCCAAATTATGAATTGTTGGCCATTAATCCCAATAGAGTGATGATGATTTCAACATACAAAAGCAACGTCGAACCTGCCTTATTCTATAATTAAGGGAATTCACTTTAAATACACCCTATGTAAGAAATGTATCGCATATGTTTTCAACTTTCAATAAGAACCGAACGCCAGCGACCGGGGTTCAAATCTTGCCTGTGTCAATTATCATTCCTTTTACCCCCATAGATGTGGTACCAGCAGGGCCTTGAGAACATGGGTTCAAGTTCGAAATAAGCACAAAAATATAATTCCATAAATTTTAGTGAATAAGTATTCCATATGACATAAGAATTGGGACTTTTTAAGCTTTGCATGAATGCGCATCACTTGGGAGACGAACCCCGCACACAGAAATTCAAGACTGACGCGCTGCCTCCACTCGGCCACTCTCTCACAAGGCTTTCTTTTCCTGAAAGTGTATGAAATACTTCCTTGACAATGGGCAAAAAGCTAGGAAACACCACAAACACATTTAGAAATGTATTGAGCGCAGCTACAACCTTGCAAATAGCACGGCACACCATATTTTTTCACAACAGTAAGTGTAGCATTGCCTACATAAGGTCCAACAAGAACGATCAAATAGCGAATACCCTTTGATGAGAACCTGTTTATCTCAAAGAATATTCTCAGGCAATGCCAAGGGATCGGATCTGTCCCGAAAGCCCCTCTGTCTCCGGAGAGACCCCTGTACGATACGGGCTCCGAGGTTCACAGGAAAACCCACACATGGTGACGACATTGTAAAAAGAGGGGAGAGGAAGCTGCGCACACCGATCTAACCTGATTGACTAAGCTGAAAACCTGCTCCGACCAGGTTTGGTTGGCAGCGTAAGTCACCATGGTGATACAGCGACGCTAAAAGAGAGCGACTTTCATGTCCCAGCTAACCCAGGCTTCTACCTAGCTGCCATGCAATGCAAGTGCTTCCTGCTATCTGGATGGGTGTTACTTTTACAGTAACTTACTGGTTTTCTAGGCATAAGAAAACAGGGTTAGCACCAAACATTTAGCAAATTGCACACCATTTATTGGGATGCACGATAGTGTTTATCTTCTTATCTTTATCAACCGTTAATGGCTTAAAAAAAATGGTTTGGGTTCAAATTCCACTCAATAAGTTTGACCCATGCATAACGCATTAACTTTGTGTTGTCGAATATTTTTTATTCCGCAGACTCAATATATCCATTAAGCAGAAAATATATTTGGTGAAATGAGCATGGGATTATCTGTCTATTATTAAAGAGAGGTTGATGTGGACAGCACAGAACAAACCACACAGCCTGCCTCTTTCACAGAACAAGTGGGATACATACGGCTCTGGTATTTAGACTGAAGTGTGATACATACGGCGCTAGTATTTAGACTGAAGTGTGATACATACGGCTCTGGTATATAGACTAAAATCAGCTTCTCTGGACCTTTTCTAGAACAAGGTTAAAACACAAAAAAGGTGAACCCTGAGTATTGACTCATAAATCAGTCAGGCATCTCATGCATCTCATTTGCATGACGATGAAACCAACGTTACCATTCAAGAAATAGAAACTTTTGCAAGGTGGGTTGGAGTGAAAAGGCCTTTGATGCAGCTACCTCACTTTCTGTGTTTCGTTTCACCGGTCGGCCTGGACCTCCAGCTGCCACATCAGTTTCAGTGAGCAGGAGTACTTGCTTGGACAGACATCTCCTTCAGCATAGCAATACAGGTGACACCATCACAGTCCACTGTTCAGTGGATACACGTGATGAAGAAGAATGGCGAAAACGTCTTTCCTCCGAGAAAGTGCATAAACTTGTTCAGGTTCAATTGTTGGTATTGAGTCCATTTCTGCTATAACCACTTGTGACTGCATCTCCTCTACTAATATTAACGTTACCGCTCGCTGCTTCGGGAGACGCCATAACTGCTTTGCCAGAGGCGGCCTGTATTTACATCATCAACTATGACACAGTCCCTGATTGGCCAGATTACATCATCAACTACGACACAGACCCTGATTGGCCAGATTACATCATCAACTACGACACAGACCCTGATTGGCCAGATTACATCATCAACTATGCCGCAGTCCCTGATTGGCCAGATTACATCATCAACTACGACGCAGTCCCTGATTGGCCAGATTACATCATCAACTACGACGCAGTCCCTGATTGGCCAGATTACATCATCAACTACGACGCAGTCCCTGATTGGCCAGATTACATCATCAACTATGACGCAGTCCCTGATTGGCCAGATTACATCATCAACTACGACACAGTCCCTGATTGGCCAGATTACATCATCAACTACGACACAGTCCCTGATTGGCCAGATTACATGGTCATTTCAGGATGTGGGAGCTCGAAGTCCGGACTGATCTGTGCAGCAGAACAGAATGTGAGGTTACATGCTCCGGTCCACAGGCTACCAACTACAATCTGTAGAGATAATCCAGTAACATGTTTCTCATAAGGGTTGTTTCATACACGCCCAATTCAACCAGATAAGTCTTTTGAGTCAGGAACATTTCGGCCATGAATAAATGTTGTTGTCAAATGGACGTCCCCCGGTTTCAAAACAGCCCTTGACAAATCTCGACCTGTGTAATGCCGTCGCCAAAACCATATCAATGGGTACCAAAGACATCGACCAAAGACAGAAATCTTGACGACCAGTGAACTGAAATTATGGCACGTCTCTCTTGAAAGGTCAGATTCAACAGTATTATTCTTACTTGATCAGAACTGTCACATAGTCGGGCAATTAAAGAAGCCACAATTAAGAAAATCGTTAACAGGTGTTAGATTCTCGCCTTTCAGGATTGACCATTCAAATGACTATTAAATCAATAGGTGTGTGCACTGCACACACTGTTGGATAAACAGTCCTGGCTTTTAAGACTTCAGGCTTAGCCAAACAAGATAAAGTGCTCTGGGGAGGATAATCCAGTGACAAACTTTTGTGCTGTAGTCATGGACCTGTTCAAAATGTTTACTATATCCATTAATGGATAACTATGCTCTTGGTAATCATTAACGGGAGTGTATGTCATGTCACTAACCAAAGATAGCATTGGACTTTATTTGATATAATTTATTTAGATCACAATTTTCTAATGGTATTATTGTGTATTGTATTTAATTCATATACATAATTTAAGACTCTAAACTCTAAACTCTAAACATGCTTAAACCTTTCAGAAAAAGGATTTCAGTTGAGTAATGCAGCAAGCTTACTCCATAAAAAGACAACTAACAATACAACAAGCCCGATGGGAACCGGGACACTGGGAACGGGCTGGAGCATCGAGCCTGACTCCCAGGGACACTGGGAACCGGGCTTGGTAACGACTTTCCAAATGGCGATGCAATATGCCATGTTTGAACACAGACGCACAAGCTGCCAGATGACGCTCATTTGTAACCCAAGATACATATTGGTATCCTACGAATTGGTGCTCTGGTCTTATGGAAGGGGGGCAGTACAGACGGTGACCGGCATGGTGTGGAGATGGAACCTATACTAGTCTGATTGGTTTTTAACATACTGGTCTGGCTGGTACCTATACTGGTTTGGCTGGTTTTCAGATAGAGGTAACTTCCACAGCGTCTACATGTGATCTCCCAGTACAGAATGTGTTTGATCATCCTACCTCCTTCACTTTAGCCCGTCTCTCCCTGGTCCGGGGGTCCGGGGGCTCCTGCCCCGTGGCCCCGGGGGGCCGCTGGTACTCCACGGGGGGCAGCGGGTCCACGGCCCCCCCACCTGGCCCCAGACTCTCCCTCAGGAGCTTCTCCTTATCCTTCAGGATCTCCTGCTTGATTTCGTCGGGTCGTTTCTGCAGCGTGTCCTTGGCTTCCGTCAGGGCATCTTCGTGGTCTTTCCGGATCTTGGCCAGGATCTTCTCGTCGTTGGCGGAGCCGGAGCCGCTGACGGTCCCGGTCCGAGTGTTGGTCTCCACCGCGGACGAGTGGAAGAACACCCCGCTGAGCAGCTTGGAGGAGTCGGGCAGGAAGAAGATGGCCCCGAAGCACAGCGTGATGAAGGCGCTGAACACCAGCAGCAGGATGAACCTCTCCGTCAGCCTGAAGGAGGAGGTCGGCCCGGCGGACTTCCTGCTCGGCGCGGCAGTGAACGGCAGCAGGGCGGCGGTGGGCATCGTCCCGTCTCTCCGGCGCCCAACCACCGACTAAACCGCTTTAAAGCTTCGGTCCGCTTCCGTCGCACACGGGGTCGGCTCTCTGCGTCGTTCACCCGGGTATTAGTCCATATCCAGGACGGCTGCGAGCGTTAATGCGGACACAACAGCGACACGAGCTCCTGTAAGAAAAGTTTCAAAGTGAACGAGTTTCCTCCGCGCCGTGCTGCCGCCTCCGTGCGACGACGCGTCTGCGCTCCGCCGCCAGCGGAAGAAGGGGCGGGCTGGCGCAGCTGACGCGTCGTCCAGCCAACCAGGAGCGGTGTTTCAGGGAACGGGTCCTCTCTGACAGAGCCAACCAGGAGCGGTGTTTCCAGGGAGCGGGTCCTCTCTGACAGAGCCAACCAGGAGCGGTGTTTCCATGGGGCGGGTCCTCTCTGACAGAGCCAACCAGGAGCGGTGTTTCCAGGGGGCGGGTGCTTGGCCTACTCCGTCCACTAGTCCAGAGTTTCAAACTCGGACCAGACCTCAGCGGGCCTTTCTCCGCCGGGATCCCTCCGTATTCAGCGGACCAGTCTAGACTACTGTAGGAAGAATAATAAACCAATCACTTATTGTATAGGACTATTGGTTTCATTTTGCATGCAAAAACAAGTAGGCGGCTCCATCCCAGACGTTATAACCGTCCGATCCGTCACGTGACCCTCTCTCTCCCCCTCCCTCTCTCCCCCTCCCTCTCTCTCCCTCACTCTCTCCCCCTCCCTCTCTCTCTCCCCCCCTCTCTCTATCTATCCCCCTCCCTCTCTCCCTCCCCCCTCTCTCTCCCTTCCCTCTCTCTCTCTCCCCCCCTCCCTCTTTCTCTCCCACTCTCTCGCTCTTTACCTCACACGCCCACACAATCAGCTGGGTTGGTGAAGGGCCGTCAGTCAGTCGGTTATTAACGTTGGTTATTAACTATAGAGAGAGAGAGAGAGAGAGAGATAGGCAGAGAGAGAGAGAGGCACAGAGAGAGAGAGAGCAGGTTGTTTGGTTACCATTCAATTACAATAAAACTACAATGTAAACAAGTAGTCCAGCCTCCCTCAGCCTCCGTGGTTCAGGACATGGACGACTAGTGGTGGACCAATTTAATTGATTAATTTGGTCCTGTGTATGTGTGTGCACGCAAGTTGGTGTGTAAGTGTGTGTGTGTGTGTGTGTGTGTGTGTGTGTGTGTGTGTGTGTGTGTGTGTGTGGCTGGGGTTAACCCACAGCACACCTATTCCCAAAGTGATTGTGTCCATACAATATGTGTGTTGAGCACAGCTGTGTGTATATGTGTGTGAGAGAGAGAGAGAGAGAGAGAGAGAGAGAGCGAGAGAGAGAGAGGGAAGGAGAGAGAGAGAGAGATGGAGAGAGAGAGGGAGAGAGAAAAATTTGGTCCTCTTCTTCGAGCACGTTCTCCTCCTGCTTCAGGTCTTCCTCCTCCTCCTCCTCCTCTACCTCTTCCTCCTCCTCTTCCTCCTCCTCTAACTCCGCCTCTTCCTCCTCCTCTTCCTACTCCTTTAACTCCGCCTCTTCCTCCTCATCTAACTCCGCCTCTTCCTCTTCCTCTACCACTTCCTCCTCCTTCTCCTCTGTGGATTCCCCTCTCACCCTCACTCTCACTCACCCTCACCCTCTCACCCTCACTCTCACTCACCCTCTCACCCTCACTCTCACTCACCCTCTCACCCTCTCACTCTCACTCACCCTCACTCTCACTCACCCTCTCACCCTCACTCTTCTTCTACTCCTTCCATTTTGGTTACAGTAAAGGCAGGTGAACTCACCTGCTGTATTTTTATAGTGCTTAAACCTGATTGGTGCGTCTACAATTAAGCAAGCATGTGTGTACCTGATGGATGTGTTTAACCAATTGGCTCATCAAGTGTGCTCATTTGACAGTCAGTGCTGCTTGGAATTGCAAGGAAGTGACATCCTGATATACGAATGTGTCTAATGTATACAAGTGTGTTTAGTGTTTTGCAAATCACTGAGTATTGTTTTGCAAAAAGTGTGAGGCTGTCATTGTGCTTATAGTCGTGCACATCTGGGCCATGTTTTGCTTCTTGAGTGTAATCGTTTGATAATTGTGTGATACTTTTGATTTTAGTGTTTATGCAATCGTAAAAAACTGTAAAACATCAGTTTGGTACCTGTTCCAACTGGTACTGTAAATATTACATTTGTGTCATCACTGTATTAGGCTAAATGCTGTGTGTGTGTGTGTGTGTGTGTGTGTGTGTGTGTGTGTGTCTGTGTGTGTGTGTGTGTGTGTGTGTGTGTGTGTGTCTATGTGTGTGTGTGTGTGTGTGTGTGTGTGTGTGTGTGTGTGTGTGTGTGTGTGTGTGTGCGCACTTATGTTCATTTCTTCCCTCTCTCCCTTTCGACCATATTTCTTTGCTCAAGCCACATTCCAAATATAAGCCATCCAATGTGATGGCAGCACTCTGGTATTAGCCCCCGGCCAAATGGACTCATTTGTGCACTGAAGAGGGAGAGATAGAGGAGGACAAAAGCAGAGAACAAGAGAGATGTGGGAGGATGGATAGAGTTGATGGGGGAGAGAAGAGGGGGAGAGGGGGTGATAGTGGATACAAAGTGAGATCAGAAGGAGAGTGAGGAACAAGAGGAGAAAGGGGTCACTAATTGGGTAGGGAGCAGTGCAGCTCCGCTGAATGTCATTTCCCTCCTGTCCTGGCACAAGTCCAACGTTGTTTAGACAATTCTTTAGGAAGCACATTCTCTGCTAATGTTCCAGCAGCCGGTGGGTTCAGCGTGCATTATAGGAGCGCAAAGGGTTGGAGGGTTTGAAACAAACCAATATTCTGATTCAAATATTCATCATAACTTTGCAATCAACATGTTTATGTTTCCAAAAACAGATTACCGATTGTAACCCAATTTTACAGACATTGAGTAAAAAAAGGATCAACAAAATAAATGTAGGTTAGGAAGCACATAATGAATGTGTTCTTTTAATCTTCTAAAAGAACTGATTAGGAAGTGTAACCATGCAACACACAATGGTCAGAGAGCCTTTCTCCTGTCATCACATTCAAATACAGCTCGCAATATGTAAAGTTTTACTAGTATATCCTCAATATATGTTATGAGTTATGTCTTGCCACATAACATACTAATACTAACTTTAAGCCTAATCATCTCTGCTCTTTGGCACCCCCTTTAGGGAGTGCTATTTTTATTTCATATATATATATATTTTTAAATATTTTTTAATTTTTATTTTGTTATCCTTTTATTTTCATTTAATTTTCATTTTATTACCATTACCATTTTAACTTGAATGTATACATCATTTAAAATTGATTGTCATTTAAAATTGATTGTCACATTGACTGCCTATTCAAACCACCCTAGTAGTGTTTTTCTAGGTTTTTCCTAAAAGCGCATTGAGTCTGTGTATACCATATGAAATGTGCTATACAAATAAATTGACTTGACTTGACAATTGACTTGTTAACATTTCATTGACTAAAAATGCGTTAAAACATGTCCACATGAAGGCGAGTTTGTTCAGAATCAGCTGCTTATCGCAGGTCGACTGACTCGATTTCCTTCTCATACACTCCTGTAGCGTCACAGTGCATTTGCCTGTTGAAGCTCAGCGTCCGTCCACTTCAATGGGGCTGCATAGAACAGCTTTTTTTAGAGTTTTTTAGTACTTTCGACGGTCATTGGATAATGCTGCGATTATGTCCCTCCCACGGACGCTCAGCGTCTCTGGGGGTGAATGGAGAGGACACTGGTCAAGTCACTGGAAAAGACAGCTTAGTTGGTATGACAGGTCACAGAGCATTTGCTTTAAAAGGAACAGAGAGCAGAATTTACATATAAATAGACAATTTATATGATTTAGGCTGAAAATGAGCTTCCCCTCTTTGAAAGACCAGCAGCCACCACTGTTGTACTGGGTGGCTGTTACAACACACCCATGTACTGGTGACTGTTACAACACACCCATGTACTGGGTGGCTGTTACAACACACCCATGTACTGGTGGCTGTTACAACACACTGTACTGGGTGGCTGTTACAACACACTGTACTGGGTGGCTGTTACAACACACTGTACTGGGTGGCTGTTACAACACACTGTACTGGGTGGTTTGTAATAGGAAAGTGAATAGTGAGGAGAATTGAACACCAATTTTTATCATATCTTGCAACTTGAGAATCTAGTCCACTATAAAGTAGTCAGACGCTGGAAACGAAACATGAACCACTCAAATGAAATGAAATATCTTGATAGTGGATTATATTTTTATGTCAGCGGACACGTCCTGAGAACCACCTCCAGTGTGAGGTCAACTGTCCCCTTTCTCAATCATCACAGGAAAGGTTTCAGTCACATCTTATCTACTGAATTGCATTGCTGTTTAAGGTCGAATAACTGTGCTCATGAATGCCAACGTATGTGAAGATCCGAGCATGTTTGTGTGTGTGCATGTGTGTGTGTGTGTGTTAACGTGATGCTAGCTACAGCACCTGCAGTCTCCCTGCTGTGACTGCGAGTGCTGCTTCAGGTAATTCATCATCAAGACTTACACAGTGCCATCACATCCGATTATTAGGTGATTAGCAGAGACACACACACACACACACACACACACTCTGCTCATAATCCACTATCACTCTTCATTAGGACTCACCGTGGGGACTCACAAGAAACCACACAAAGATGTCTATATGTGTCTGTGTATATATCTGTGTGTGTGTCTCTGTTTGTGTGTATGTTTGTGTGCGTGTGTTTGTTTGTCCCTGTCTGTGTATCCATCTTTGTTCAGTTAGTTATGATGTTACCTCATAAGATATGTCTTTATATATGTGTTGGTATCTCATTTCATTGTGACTGTCATGGATTTAAATAACGGTATATATCATATCAGTTGTATTTTTTTACATGTCCAAATGTAAAACAAGAAGTTAAAAAATATGTCCCCAAAATATCAGAGCCGTTGGATGAAAGCTGGTTTCCGTGGGGTGAGTGAAGCCCTACTGCTCTGTGGAGGCCTCGTGGCTGTGCTCTCTAGAGCAACGGCTGGGCACACGTTCATCCCCAAGTCGTGATGCAGTGACTGTTGCGGAGCGTCCACACTCTGCTGCTGACTCCAGGTGAGGGGTCCGCAACACACTCTACTGAGATCTGAACACACAAACACACGTGAGTGTGTTAAATGGCGTGTATACCGATTCACAAAATTTGGTACTTTGTAAAATGGGGGTAAAAAGGGTTTAAATAAAAGGATGGAAACCTGCTATCAGACATTAACATTATTTAACATTATGGAAAAACATTAATATTCTGGTTACTCAGAAATATTACAAGACTATGGCTGTGATCTAATGCTTTATTGCGTAGGAAGGTTCCTTACTGAGTGAAAGGACGTAGTATCTGAGCGGCAGCCATGATAAGAGCTGTACAAATGATCTTAATGCTGAGGAATGAGCTCCCCTCTCAGTCGTCTCATCCACCTTAGCTCCACCGGCCCCTCCTTCTCCTCACCAGCCGCTCTCTGCTCATCAGTCCAACTCCCCTCACCTGTTGGGCTCTGCTGTCTCTGATCACCCATCAACCCGGCATATAGACTCTCCTCGCCGTTCACTCAGTGCCAGATTGTCCCATGTCATCCGTACTAGTCTCTCCAGCGTTTTCCGGACTGATTCCCCGGTATGGACCCTACCTGTCCCCGGCCTGCCTGCTCCGCCTTCCGCCCCTGACAACGGATCCTGCCTGCTCCCTGCCTGTCTTCTGTCCGCTGGTTCCTGTGGTGGAACAGCTCTGCATCGGATCCTTTCCTGCAACTCCCTCTGTGTCCGTTCAGTGTTTCAGAGGATCCCGGCTGCTTCGTACGCTACAGCGTACAGGAGATAAACTGTTTGTGTGTTGGCCGTTGGCCACATGTCCTCCAGGACACCCTGTGTCAACCCACAAAGCAAGTTTACCCCACTGTGATATCTTCAAACTGTCCATTAGTGATGGCTCGTTCGCGAACGAATCAGTTTGAACAAACGACTCTTTAACATGAACGAACCGACCTGGTTCCCCGTTTCAGTTTGTCTCGTTCATTCTCCGAGACTCGACTCCCAGCTCCACCCACTAGTCGCTGAGTCGTCGTTCTTTCACTGACTGTGTTTAGCGGTGAAGACTCGAGGACTGAGACGTCACGAGAGCCAGCCGGGCAACAACATCCCAATTCTGAACATGAAGTGCTCCTCAGCTAAAAGGAACGAGGGAGGAGCTGAGTCCGACTCAGTGGCTGAGAACCATGATTCACACATAGCGGAAATGCGACTGAACGAATGAACAAACGATTCAAATGACTCTTCTTGGTGAACTGACGCGACGCGAACTGATTCAAACGAATCATGAAATCCACCACTACTGTCCATATGTAACGTGTTTACTGTAATGGGTGTGAGGTTGGACCCAAGAATAGCACAGACTGAGACCAGCGTTGGAACAGTTCAACAGTTTATTGTCCAAACAGGGTCGTAAAATCCACAGCAGGTACACAAGAATAGTCCACAACCTGAGCTAGCCAAAACAGTCAGATTTTCTAGCAGAGATCTCCGGGGAGGGAATCCAAGCAAACTGGAGGCAGGCAGAGGGGTCAGGGACAAGCAGGGTCAAAACCAAGGAAGCAATCCGGGAAATAACACTAGAGAGCTTTGCATGCTGCTAAAGACAATCTGGCAGAGACTCAGTGGAAAGAGTGGGTTTAAATCAGGTGAGGGAACACAGGTGAAGGTGGTTGCACTGATAAGGTGGGGGTGGCAGGCAGGTGATCAGGGAAAGTACTGGCAGAGCTGGCAGTAGGATGGAAAGCTAGGAGCGGATCATGACAGTTTACTAAAAGTCATTACATAGTCTGCCTGCCTACGTGTGCTGCGTTTGGGTCCTCTCACGACCCGTTACAAGGAAAGGTCCTTCAATGCTTCCTTTATTAGTTCCTTTAGAATAGGTTCCTTTAGGAAAGGAGATAATGCCGTCCAGCAATTCCTTGTGGCTAGGAACATTTAGAACGGCAAACCATTCAGACGTTCATTAAAACAAACAATCAACATACCTACAATTATTTTCATACAAAATTTAGATTGAGGGCATTTAGCAGACACTTTTATCCAAAGCGCCCTACCATTAGTACATTGGTCAGAAGAAATGCAATCATTCTAATGTGGATAAGAGTGGCCAGAGGGCGGGCCAGGGGGTGAGCGTCAGCACACACTCTCAATGTGACAACCATTTCCTTTCACTTTTGTGGCAGGGAGCCTAAATCATTTATTTAAAATCCAAACGTGGTAATTAGGCTATATTTTTTACAGACTGCTCGAACACAGTCAGAATGCACAGGGCGAAGTTTGGAAGATGTGTATTTAGTGTATTGTATGTAGTGTATTGCCATCTTTGGAACATTGTAGTTTCACCACGTCAATAACACCCACACTCTAGATGCATGGTCCAAAGGTAGACGATACCATGAAAAATCAAGTTCCTCAACTTGAAAAATCCTGAAAATAATACCAGTCTCCCCTATATATAGTATCTTATACAATATATAGTATCTTATACAATAATAAACCAGTCTCCCCTATATATAGTATCTTATACAATAATAATCTACTTGTACAATGTGTGCAGAAGAAACTGTTTACCCTTGGAACACATTAGCTTTCTATTGGCTTCCTGTGAAACGGAAAAGGTGTTTTTAATGCAAACATTAAGAAAAGGCAGCTTTCCTGAAGATGGCACACCACTGGTTGTCCTGTATGACCTTAACGTCCTTCCAGAGAAGTTGCACTCACCTCCCTTTTTCGCCCCCTTCGACCTAACACTTGACCTGATATTCACGAGGTCCTGCGGTACCTCGGCTCTCTCCGTCGCCCCGCTCCCTGTGTCTGACCGTCACTTTGCTGCTTTCTCTCTCCCCTTGAAGTCCTCCCCCTCCCTCCTCTGTACTCACAGTGTCACCACCTGCCGTAACCTGAAATATCTCTCCCTCTACTTTCCCCTCTACTGTCCTGTCTTCACTACCATCTCTCAAACAGTTCTCTGTACTGTCCACAGAGGACGCCTCCGACACTCTGCTATCCTCCCTCTCCTCCCCTTTAAACTCCCTCTGTCCCTTCCAGTCCAGACCAGTGCCACCCCCACCCCCCCCCCTTGGCTGTCAGAATCTCTGCAGGCTGGGAGAGCAGAGTTATGGGCAGCCGGGCAGCCAAATCTGCCTTCTACCTGACCGAAATCAACTGCCTCCAACACGAGGAAACTCCCCTCCTTCCTCCCTCACAGCCTTGTAACCTACTTTACCCAGAAGGTGAAGGACATCAGCTCCTTGATTACCCCTGCCGCCATCCTCCCCCCCCTATCCCCATCTGTCTTGACCAACTTTATCCCTCTTTGTGGCGTGGTTGTCACTTCTAACCACGCCACCTTCTCTAGGCCGTCTCCTGCCACTCCTCACCACCCTCATCAACTCCTCCCTCACTTCAAGCCTTATTCCAGCATCCTTCAAGACAATCCTGATTAACATCTTACCTGACGAATCGCACCTGTCAGGTCACATGGAATGGCTCCTTGTCTAAACCCTGCACCCTTGACACCGGTGTCCCTAAAGGTTCAGTACTGGCACTGTTCTCCCGATGTACTGTACTTGGGCTCTTTGATCATATCACACGGTTTCTCCTACCACTGCTATGCTGACGACACACAACTATTCCTCTTTCCCCTCCTCTGACAGCACCCTGATTGTAACGTGCATTTCACATGGACTTATTGGTCACTGTACAGGACATTGCGCTATCTCTATCACCAACCAAGAGAAACCTCGGTGTGGTACTGGATCAGTTATACTGCACCCCAAACATCACCGCGATGGCCTGATCCTGGGGGATGCAGCTCAGCTCTTGGTCCAAGTGCTCGTCATCTCCTGCCTCGACTACTGCAACTCGCTCTTGGCTGACCCCCCTCTTCCGGGACCTCCACTGGCTCCCTGTAGTAGCTCGTATCAGATTCAAGATGATGGTACTGGCATACAAGACAGTCAAAGGCAAGTCAGCAGGGTGGGAATTTCACGACGTCGCACAAAGTGGCCGTCACACTTTGGCCTTGATGCCCTGTGAAAAAAATTTCAATTTACGGCCAAGGTGGCCTTTGTGCCCCTGTCAAAGTTCCAGTGTAAACAACGCTAGTGACGCGTGGTGGGCTTTTATGGACAGCCATTCTAGTGCGCGCAGAAGGCTAGTCCCGTGTCTGTAGATCAGAGCGATTGCTCTGCTGTGATTGTTCCAAAATAGAACTTGCGCAACTTCGCGAGCCGCGTAGGAGAAGTATCAACATCCAGTGTTTGTAATAACGCAGTTTAAAATAACGGCGTTAAGTAATGCCGTTATTTTTTCAGTAACGGGGTAATCTAACTAATTACTTTTCCCGTTGTTACAGCGCTGTTACCGTTACTGACTGTTAAATGCGGTGGATTACTATGAATTGATTGAATAAACTGTGTAATCCGAACGCACCCCTGGCTCCACACAAACTGATAGTGAGGAGACCGGGTGGTTTAACAAAGAGATAAGCGATTATTATGTCATGTTTCATGGTAGCCAATTGGAGCCAGTGTTTTTACACACAAGCCAGGATACGCGTGCCACACGCACACGCACACACAAACACCAAACAGATTAGATGAAGCAGTAGAAATGGCGAGTCCGGAGCAATCCGATGAAAAGTTGGCATTTTCAAGGTGGAGATATAAGCACTACTTCAAATTCATTGAGGTCAAAGGCAAGAACGTGCATGTAAAGCGAACATATGTGAAGGAGAGAGAGAAAAAAGACTTTGTCGACATCCGTTGTAAGCAACTCTAATTTAATGAAGCATCCCACAACGACACACCAATCTACAAAGCTACTTTTTTTTTTAACAGTAACGGAAATAATTACTTTCTATGGTAACTAGTTACTTTTATTATAGAGTAATTCAGTTACTAACTCCGTTAGATAGATAGATAGAAATAGTCTCTCTCTCTCTCTCTCTCTCTCTCTCTCTCTCTCTCTCTCTCTCTCTCTCTCTCTCTCTCTCTCTCTCTCTCTCTCTCTCTCTCTCTCTCTCTCTCTCTCTCTCTCTCTCTCTCTCTCTCTCATATACTCAGTCTCTCTAAATGCAATGTTTTACAATATGATATGTTTTTCAATGTTTTTAAATTTAAAAAATGTTTTAATACATAATTAATGTTTCTTGGTGAATGACAATGTTAAGATATTAATCTGAAAGGTAAAACCAGCGTAATTTAACCAAACAGCCTTTGTACCCTGTCATGTGGCCTTTGTGCCCTTAAAAAAAATGTGAACGGGAAGGCCAAATGGCCTTGCCCCTAAAATGACAAAATTCCAAGCCTGCAGGTCAGACCACCTCAACTACCTCAGCTGGACGTCTGGTACCGCCATCGCTAAGAGCAAGCAAAGGCCGAACAACAAAGTCACAACTCTTCTCTGTTTTGGCCCTGCAGTGGTGGAACGACCTGTCAAGACTGAGTAAGCTCTCACTTGTTCAGAGTTCACCTGGACTCTGCAGGGGGTCCCTCGCCACTTCTCCTCCCCTACTCTCCAAAATACACCCCTCCTATGCACTTATTGTATGTTGTACGTCCTGGCACTTTAAAATAGTACTTTGTGTAGCATCTTATCCTACCTATCTTTGTTGTATACAAAGAATGGGTTAGCCTAGTGATTGTAAGTGCTTGGCACTTGGTTCTATGAACTATATTGTTTATATTTCTTGTGACAAATGTACTTTGTCGACATTGTAAGTCGCTTTAGATAAAAGGGTCTGCTAAATGCCCTGAATGTAAATGTATAGAAACAGCTTGGAAGGAGCTAAAGAGTTGGCAGTGAAGGCAGAGGGCATGAGCAACAGTCAACCAAGTGATCTGAAGAAAACTGTATGGGAGAGTAGCCTCTTCAAATGTAAACTTATAATCTAGGAAATCCACCAGGTAGTACAGCAGCTACTACATCAACTCAACTGATGTACTCAATTTGAAATGTTCTGTTGATTACAACTTGCATATTTCAATGACAAAACCCCCTAATCCACATAATAAACGTGTTCTAGAGACATGGACACCCTGTGCGCAGGACCAATGAGTACTCATGATCTATTATGTATCCTCTGTTGCTCTCATCTATACTTTTTTTTATAATCAAAGTTTTTATTGATTTTTGCTTTTTTTTTTCAACAAGAAACACACAACATACACATCATTTTAACAACTAACACTTTGCACACATATACTACACATCCATCTGGGCAATGAAACAGAAAGTCTGTAATAGCATTACATCACAACAATAGTCAAATAAAAATGAAATAAAAAACAACATCTTAAATAAAATAAGATACAAAATTAAAAAGGGTGTGTGTGGGTGGGTTTTGTATATGATAATACTTTCATTATGGGGCACTATTCAGTTTAAATTTAATAAAATGAAGGAAGTGGGACCAGACCTGGTAGAATTTACCCCTACCATCATTCAGTCTTGCAATAAGATCCTCAAAGGAGGCTGTGTCTGTCATTAACTTCAGCCAGTCTCCAAAACCAGGCCTTACTTGGCTTTTCCAGTGTCTTAAGATGATTCGCATTAGCTGAGATAAACCCAGCTAGTGCCAAGGCAGACTCTGATTTAGACAACCCTGGAGGTAAAAGGGACCGGTCTCCTAATAGACATAACTGGGGAGACTCTGGTAATGGCACATCTAACCATTCTCCAATAGTTTTAAAAAAAATTGTTTTTTTCCAAAAAGGAAGGACCATAGGATTCCCATAGAAGGTGGAGGTAGGAGCCTGTGTCATTCATACATTTCCAACACAAATTGTCCTTCATCAACCCCATCCTAAGTTGAACTGGTGTATAACAATATCTGTGGATAACCTTATAGTGTGTACATTTACTAATTGCATCCCTCACTGGCCACCCTGCATTGAAAACCACATCCTCCCATGCCTCCTCCTGAATGTTTGAGTTCAGGTCCCTTTGCCAGATTTCCCTTAAGTGATTATAGTGACCATACAGACTGTCTGCCATTATTTTGTAGAAAGCGGAGGCATTACTCACAAGCTCAGGCAATTTTAAATAGCAGAGCAACTTATTCCTGTCATCATCAAATGAAACCTTCAAACTCATTACACAGCTCCTCAATTGTAGATATTTCCAGAAGTCAGCCTTATCCCTTAAAGGGATAGTTCAGGATTTTGGACATCAGGTCTCATTTCCAAGTGAGCCAGTGTGTTATTTATCATTGGAGACTGTTCTCAACACTATTCATTCAGTCCTTCTAGTTGCAGAAATCGCTGGTGCAAGGCTAGCGCAACTCGAGGGGAACTGCTAGCCTGCCAATAAAAACAGTTTTACCCACTCCTGAGGCAAACCAATTATAATGCCCGACTATCGATGTAAATGTCTGTGTTGATAGAATAGTGTTAGAAATAAACTTACCCTTGCATCGCATTGCATTTAGTTTATAATCCCTGTAGTTGGAAGCAGGCTACGGCAGCGGCGGACTGATATTACCTGGAGTGCGCTTCTCTGTTTACCTTCTGTTCAGTGAATTGGTTGAATTGGTTGCTACACCGGAGCAAAGTGAAATTCCACCGCTGCTGAGAAAGTAGTCCCCCAAAATGTAATGTGATCATTGCGATACAAGGATAGTTTTATTTCTAATATTATTCTATCAACACAGACATTTACATCGATAGTCGGCTTCGACTTCCCCTCAACACTAGCCTTGCACCAGCGATTTCTGCAACTAGAAGGACTGAATGAAAAGTGTTGAAAACAGTCTCCAATGATAAATAACACACTGGCTCACTTGGAAATGAGACCCGATGTCCAAAATCCTGAACTGTCCCTTTAAGTTAAATTTTTGTTTGAGTTCTTCAAATGACTGGAACAGACCATCACTATACAAGTCATTAATCCTACTGATATGTTTGTTCAGCCAGGTATTCCAAACAAAAGATTCCCTCCCTACCTTAATTGAGGGGTTATCCCAAATCGATGAATACGCCTGCTTATATTGGGATATACTCATTTGCTTATGCACCTTTGCCCAGGTCTCTCTGGAATACTGCAGGATTGGGTTTGGGTGTCTCTTCTTCTGAGGTGCTTGTGACAGAGCCTCAATTGTTCCAAATGGAGACACCAGCTCCCTCTCTATACCAAACCATCCCCGTTTTGAGCTGTCACCACCCCAATGTTTAGCAATTTTGAGCACCTCAAAGGCTGCTCTATATAACTCCACGTTAGGCAAAGCCAACCCTCCCTCCCTCTAGTTGTATACAACTTTTCCAGCTTTATACAGGGCTTCTTGCCATTCCACAGAAATTCCCTGATTATTTTATTGTACTGTTTAAAGAAAGAGTCTGGGACAGTTAATGGCACCATCATGGATATATAATTCACCTGTGGATCATTTTAATGGTGTTTACTTTTCCCCAAAGGCTAAGGTTGATCAGTCTCCACTTATCCAGATTAGCCTTTATAGGCTGAAGCAATGGAAAAAAATGAGCCTGTACCATGTTATTAATATCTGGAGTAAGTCGAATCCCAATATATTGCATCCCTGAATCTATCCATTTGAACTGAAGTGTATTATTTATTGTTGGGAGACAGGTTCTGGATACTGGCATCACTTCAGACTTATGACAATTAATCTTGTAGCCTGATATATCAGAAAAGTTTCCCATAATCTCCAAAAGTTTGGGGCTCTCATATACTTATAATCAGAATCATGATGTGGTGAGGTGGCAGTTCAGCAGCCACTATCAGGTATTAGTTTTCTCAGCTCAGTACTCCCTTAGAATCTCAGCCTGATGGGATAGGGATGGACAAATTCTAAAATGCAACAAAGCCAATACTACTCCGGGGAGAATAAACCCTGGAATGAATTATACATCGACGTTTGGCTTTATAACAATATCAAAGTGTTTTTGCCAATATTTTTACTTGTAAAACTGAGCACTATCTCTGTAAGTGGATCCTATCTCACTAGCTCATATCTGAATGAAGGAGCTAATATATACCTGTATACCTGAGTGCAGTTCAATTTTAGAAGCAGTGCTTCATTTTCAACTTTATAGCAAGAAAAAACGAATTGGTTGCCATACATTATACTAACAAACTAAAATGCAGTGCCAAGCCTGGTGTGGGAGGAGGAGGCACAGGTTTCTCTAGTGAGCCACATGGCTTCCAGCAGCTGTGCCGAGCTATACCGTCTTTCCATGAAAGAACTTGGATACTAATCTAGCACTATTGGGAAATAAATGCAGCATGTTTCTGAATGAGCTTGATATTGACTGAAGGAGAGACGTGGCTCCGTAAGCACCTGTTGGTGAACTGTGTAAGCGATCGCTATGTTGCATCTCATTCCAATATATTCCCTTGAAAATATGGATTTAATTTGATGACTCACTTGGATACAGTCATTCATGCAGCATTTACATGACAAAAGAAAATGCTCAATATAAAAGGAGATTGCTAACCATGGGGGAAGTTCATGTGGATTCAACTAAAAGGTGGACTTAACCACGATGCTACAGGGCAATACTCAATACCCAGATCATGATGATGATCTTGGTGATTCTATGGGCTACATCTCATATGGTGGTTTGATGATGCCACATTATATCTGTGTGTGTGTGTGTGTGTGTGTGTGTGTGTGTGTGTGTGTGTGTGTGTGTGTGTGTGTGTGTGTGTGTGTGTGTGTGTGTGTGTTTATAGAAGTGATATTTAAGCCATATTAACAATAAGCTACTGAAATACCAGCCACTGGTGAGTTGTATAGGCCAACTAGGTTACCAATGTCAACTCATATCATCACATATCATCTTTGGAAGCTTAGGCCATATTCACAAAAATGTGATTAGAGGACTGCGGTTGCGGGGATTAATAAAGAAGGAAGCCAAAAGATTGGCAAAATCCTGCTCTTTATCAGCCACCAGGTAGCATGAGAACCTGGAGGCTAAGATGTTTTGTTTATCCTTAAGTGTTCGGTGTTTAATAACTTTATTTATCATGTAGGCCTTGCAGAGGCTTGTAGCTTGATGAACCTGTCACATTATCAGTATTTCTTCCCAAAATGTTTGGATCTTTTTTCCCCTCTTTGTAAATGTGGATGTGTGTGTGTGTGTGTGTTTATAGAAGTGACATTTAAGCCATATTAACAATAACGACATCTTATGGCCGGCCGAGTGAGCCAGTGACATAGAAGCTTGCTCCGATTACCACAAATGAAGCCATCCAAACAGGGCATGAACGCAGAAGGCAAGTCATTCATTTTACATTTAACTGAACAAAAAGGACAAAAACTCACATGAACACACAACACTTTTGGCTGAGCAGGAAGGTGTGGTCCACTACTGATTTTAAACCGCCAATAAACAAATAAACTAATCATCTAAAAAACTCAAAGAAACATCAACAGGATAGAATGCAAGGAATCATGAACACAGGGAGGGACATTACAGTTTTTCACAATGGTATTAATGGCATTAATTTGAACATCAAACACAATGTGCACAACCTGAAACTCATGTACCAACTGCCAAACCAATTCTGCTGAACTCCAAGCACATTTTCTGCTTTAGACTCAGATGCCCATTCCAAACCACACATTTTTCACAACACTACACACAATTCTTTATATCTTGCACACTCTTTCTGGATTCCCTCTCTTGGTGTTCACACAGAACACACTGCCAATCACATTTCTAAACTCCAAAGGCTGTTGTGCAATTAGCAATCTGCTATAGAAGGATCACAGATGTTTTGTTTACAGTATTGCCTATTTTCTGTTATCTCTTTCATTTCATCCCATTTTCATCCTGTTTGCTGTGATTTACAGTACACTGCACATGTTGGATACAAATACAGTATTTGTTGTCACTGTAAAGTATTGTGTGTTGTTTTCTATTTGAGTGTACCTAAAAACATTATATGGTAATAGTATATTTTACATCCAACAGGTGACAGTGTAACACTGAACATGCAAAAGCATATTTCTACTGATGAAGCATTCATATAGTGTTTTCCATTCATACTACAGTTTTTTTCAATTGCTTGAACACGTTTTGCAAAACTTGGCTCATTGTGTCAAAACTCAACACACAAGCAAATAAGACACAACACTGGGAAATATACCATTCACATCTATGTCAAATTGAAACTCTGCTATTGAAACCTAACAATCCTCTGATGACAAAATGATACACACATGCATCATATGCATACACTTTCAGATCAGCAGCAACACACTAGTCTACTTTACATAAAACAATGCAGTCTTTCATGTCCACTGTTTTTATTCAGTTCCACAGAAGGCACGTTTTCACAACAACCAAAAATCAAATACTCAACACTGTACATTGCAGTACTGTACATTACAGTGCAGTAAATTCAGTTGAAGCAAAAATAAACCAAAAATACACTACTGTACTGTAAACACAGAAAAACACAGCAATTGTGCGTGGGTGGGCTTATGGATCCTGCCGTCTGAGGGGTCTGGACACAGGATCTCATCAACATCACAAGCAATGTTTTCTCTCTCTGAGAGTTGAAGACATACCTGTTTTCCAGTCGGAATGTCCTTATTACGGATGAAACTGTGAAACAGCTTAGATTAGGGTGGACTCTCTGCCCAGCTTCCCTCATAGTCAGGCCATGGTTTATGACATGGTCCACCAAAGTTGCTCTTATGTCATCGGAAATAATAGTCTGTGGAAGGCCTCTTACACCATGTCCTCCACCATGTCTCTGTCCTCCTCTTCCTCCTCTACCTCTGCCTCTTGCTCTCCCTGCATCCATGCTTGCAAGTTCTCAAAATGGCTTAACTGAGGCCTTTTTGAAGCTGGCTGATTTGTGTTCAGTTTTGTAAGTGTTTTCAGGTGTGTATCTATGTATTTTCAATTACCAAATGTGTTTTGTATTTAGAATAGATGTGTTTTCCGAATGGTACACTGAGATTTAATTTTTTAAGTGTCTTATGTATGAAATAGTGTGTAGTGTGCAAGAGCAAGTGTGTTGCAGAAAGGAGCAAGTGTGTTGCACAATTGCAACTAAAGTGCAAAGCAGCGCTTTTGTTTAAGGTATAGTTACATGTGTTTAAGGTATAGTTTCAAAAATGTCAAGTTGTGTTACTTTGGTCTAAGCATGTGTCGATAGTGTTCAAGCAATTGGCAAAAACTGTATAGTGTTTTCCATTCTGCACACCAGTGTTCAATGGGTGCTTAGAAATGTCTACTCATATGATGTATGTGTTTGTCATTTGAAAAGAAAATATCATTTAGTGAGAGTTAACACTGTTTTGAGGGCAAAGTGTGCTTTTGCAAGAGAAGTGCAAGATTTTGCATTTTGTGTGTTAGTTTTGAGACATGTGTTTAGGGTTTTGAGAAAGTGAGATAGTCTATCAGAAAATGTGTTTAACCCATCAGCCAGTGTTGCCAGATTGGACCAGATTTCCTGCCAAATCTGGCAACACTGCCATCAGGCCATCAGCCCTCCATAGTAATCTAATGTGTTCAACCCCCCACAAGATTCCTCCCAAGAATAAGTTTAAGTTTCCTTAAACCGACTATTTTGGACCTTAAGCGGGTTAATACTTGGAGTCGTAAGTGTTAATTACCTGTATAATAAATGTAGCATATGTAATAGTAAAATGCCATTATTTGGATAAACAAATCCAGCAGTGGATGAGAGAGCGTTGATATCTTCTGCCCCTCATAGTAGACCACTTGTTTTCCCGAGCAAAGCTTTTGTTTGTGTATAATTGGGTAAATGGAAGCCAACTCTATTCAATTAAACAAATGTGAGGTTTTGAAAAGGTTCCCTCACTAATGACTCTTTTTGGAGGACAAACAGCATCATACTCCGTCTGTCTCTGACCCCGCAACCAGGGCAGCAGGGGTATTAGTGTCGCCCCCGGTGGAACAGACATGTGTTGTTCAAAAAACATGTGTAGAACACAACAGTAGTAGGTTGTTGTTAACTTTACAGCAGAACAGAACTGCATGGAACTCTTACTGGGAATTTACACCGCAGGCGAGAGAGAGACGTGAGTGTAATATAGGCGTATCAATTCACACCGCTGCCGTTTATTCAAGATTCATCAGATAATAGGCCTACACATCATAACTGAGATGCTTCAGAAACGCTTGAAAATAGAAGTGAAGTTAAGCTTTGGTCGGCCGTGTGACGGGTGTAGAACGCTGCCGGTGTAAATCAGTGCACTAGTTTGAATGGATTCTATCTCTAGCTGAAGTCTAAAACGGCTCTGGTGTAAATTGGCCTTTAGGGTGACATACCCTTCTCAATCCTACAGTCATCATTAGCACATTTTTGTTTATTTATTTAAAGAATTCGGCTTAGAATTCCTTAAGAATGAAGATATATTTTCAACCATGTGCCAGTACAGAACTGGGGCAACCCCTTACAGATAGATGGGTGGAGATAAATTATGCATAAATATCCATATTTGGGTAATTTGAAAGCCGGTCACATAGAGGAAGAATAGAGTAGGCCATTCTAAAAGTCAAGTAAGGTCAAGCTATTAAGCTGCAAGTCTTAGGCCTATAATGAGGTTGGACGGCCGGCCTTTTTCCCTGAGATAGGGAATCCTAACAAATGCCAAGGACCAGTCGTTGCTCATGAAAGGAATCCTGTTCCAAAACTTGAAACATGCTAGTTGAACATCGCAAAAATCAAATCATACATGTTTGGCTCACTGTTCTGGAATGATTTGTGTATGTGTGTTTATATATGAACGTACAATATACTGTTGACCCTTGTTAGATAGAGGGGACACACCATGCACTGTATTTGACACAATATATTGAGAGAAGGGTTGTTAAAAATAATGATCAATCATAAATCACAAATTTAACTGCATCACTTTAACAATACAAATGTGTTTTCATTGATTGTCAATTCATCAACATTTCAGTTTTATTTGAGAGACATCTAAATACCCAAATGAAATCATCATGAAAGTAGATGTTTCATGATGCCAAATATGTACATAATAAGTGGCGTATTACAAGCAAACATCACTGAAATGTTTCAATTGACATTGTTGTTGTCAAGGAGGTGTACACGCTGACCTGAATGTTTGACAGTAGAGATGTGCTCTGTGCTCTAGAGAGAGCCTTCAGCTGTGTTCCAGAGGAGCAGTCTGGAGCAGAGCGCTGGTTATTATTAGGACTGAGCTGTGGTGCTGGTGAGAGGGGGGATATTGGCCGACACATGTGGTAGATGACTAGAGGACACACCTCTCTGGCACATACGAGAAGCTATCATTCCCAAACAGAATGTATTGGCATTATCTTGACATCTGTATTGATCTGTTTGCATAGAGGGCAGATGTCTGCCGTCTCGTCACGATGATAGAAGATTGGAGTGTAATGAAACGCATTTTTCTGGTTCATCTGTTTTTTCGATTTGAGAGAATGTTCCAGTTCCAGTTCAGATACTATAACTGTTTTTCAAATTAGGCTTCTGGCGGTGGGATGAGCCTATAGGACATGCTGGTGTCTATAGTATTATGTTCTTGGATAATATACAGATAACTTGTAGTAATGGAGTGACACAAGCAGGTCGAGACGTGGCTATCCAATTAACTCTGATTTACTCAGTGTTACACGTTACACTTAACAGGTGCCATAGAGCACCCCCTAAGGCACAGGTAACAACAGTGCACTTATCCATTGCATACATAACATTTCCCCCCAACTAAATAAGGTTGTTTACATAACTATGATATCTTCAGCAATACCGTTTGAACTGAAATAAGCAATAGCATTACTATGCATTAGAACTTAATAATAATCAAAATAATTATCTTTACTACAGTCAACAGCAGTCTCTTTGAAGGCAAATCTCTATGTTGCCTTATAACGGTCAGGTGCTTTACGGATCCTTGAAGGATAATGCTTTGTCTCTAATGTTGAAGGTTCTCCAGCATGTGAGAACTCTCTGTGGTGACGAGCTGGGCTTGGCTCCGCTATCATAGTAACTTCAGCGTCATCCTGCTCGGGTTGAGGTGTACTGCGGCCTGGAGTGGGATGATCCCGGGAGGTAGCATCCTTTTCAGGATACTGTAGTGCAGTGTCTAATGGCGCCGCCTGGTTTGGATGTGACTTACGCGGCAACATCTGGTCTGTGTGGCGTCTCCACACTCCGTCTGATACACTTGCCGTGTAGGAAACATCCCTGTTTGGGACATCACGACTCCTGGTGTCCACTTCTCCCCCTTCCGGTAATCACAAACCAGAACAGTCTCGCCCACAGTGAACTGTCTGGACTTGGAGTGCGCCGCTCGGCGTAGCTGCTGAGAGTCCTGGTTGTGGGTCACCGCACTAGCTACACTGGGCTTTAGGATGTCGAGTTGAGAGCGTAGCTTGCGGCTGAGAAACAGCATAGCTGGTGACTCCTTGGTAGCGGCGTGGGGGGTGTTCCGATATGTCAATAGGAACGTGTCCAGTCTCTGCTGAACTGGAGCGCTGCCTCTTGAAGACTTTAGAGAGTGCTTGAACGTCTGAATAAAACACTCGGCAAGCCCATTAGTGGAGGGATTGAAGGGCACTGACCGAATGTGCTTCACTCCGTTGGACTTCAGAAACGTGGCAAACTCCTCTGAACAGAACTGAGGACCGTTGTCACTGACAAGGAAGTGCAGAATGCCATGGCGACTGAAGAGGCCCCTCAGTACCTGGATAGTCTTGCTAGAGGTCGTACTGTCCATGATGTGAACCTCTGGCCACTTAGAATGAGCATCCACAGCCACCATGAACGTGTGACTGTCAAACGGCCCAGCAAAGTCAATGTGAATTCTTCCCCATGGGTCAGTGGGCGATATCCAGGGGTGGAGAGGTGCGCGGCATGGAGCTTTCTGTACTCGCTGGCATGAGTGGCAGGACTGCGACTGAAGCTAAACCTGGGCGCCAATGCCTGGCCACCATACATAACTGCAAGCTAAACTCTTCATTCTTACCACACCAGGGTGTGCGACATGTAGCTCGGCCAACACACGGCCCTGGAGCTTCGGAGGTACAATAACCCGAATGCCCCACATGAGACATCCTTGCTGAACTGGGAGCTCATTGCGTTGGATCAGGAATGGCGATAGCTCATTTCTGGTGTCGTTGTCAGCTGGGAAGCGACCTGTTGTAACCATTTCCAAGACAGTTGACATTGTAGGGTCAGCCATGGTGTCTCGTCGTATCTCTCCATCTGGCGGGTGTAGAATACATCCACAGGGTTGACTTTGTTTTTGTGTTTCCCTGCGAGTGGCAGCCGAGAAAGTCCATCAGCATTAGCATGGAGATCAACTTTTCTATACTCGATTGTATAATTATGAGCTGACAGGATGAGTGCCCATCGTTGCATTCTGGCTGCCGCCATTGAAGGAACACTCTTTTGAGGACTCAAGATGGAAGTCAGGGGACGATGGTCGGTTAACAGTGTGAACTTCCTACCATATAGGTACTGGTGGAACTTTCTTACTCCGAAGACTATACTCAGGGCCTCCCGCTCGATCTGTGCATCATTCTGCTCTGCCTTGCTGAGAGTTCTTGAGGCGAAGGCGATGGGTTTTTCTTCTCCGCTGGGCAGGATGTGAGAAATGACTGCACCTACCCCGTAGGGTGATGCGGTTCCGGTTGTAACAGAACAGTCCTTGCTGTGTAGAGATAGTCAGCAGTTTACATGATTTTTCATCAACTTTCATGTAGGTAGGCTTGTGACAAATCTAGCTTACTGAAGCGCTGGCCTCCAGCCAGAGATGCAAATAGGTCTTCAATGCGTGGAATTGGGTAGCGATCCACACATATGGCTTGATTTAGTGTGATTTTGAAATCACCACACAGTCTTACTGAGCCGTCCATTTTCATGACAGGTACAACTGGCGTAGCCCATTCAGTGTACTGTATTGGCGATATCACTCGGGTCGTGTAGCGTAGGGGACAACACGTGACAAAACTTGGGTGTGCGATTTGGTGTCAGGGTCTCTTTTGCTTCAATTCCCTTCATAGTGCCTAGCCCTTTCGCAAAAATACTACAATGTCTCTGTAAAACAGAGTGTCTCAAGTGTATCAACTCGTACCTTTTGTACAGTCTTTATTTCCTGCCAGTTCAACTTTATTGACCTAAACCACTCCCTTCCAAAAAGTGGTTGTGCATCACCACTCACTGCATACAATGGTAATTCAGCTGACTGACAGTTTTACATTCACATTAATTACTCCTTCTGGAGAAATTGCCTATCCAGTGTAAGTTTTCAATACAATGTCAGTAGGCTGTAATGGAATATGTCCCAAAACATCTTCATATGTTTCTATTGAAATCAAAGACACAGCAGCCCACAGCAGCAGTGTCCAGTTCCATCATTCTACCTTCAATCTCTGGGGTGATACAGATGTGTTAATTCCTCTCTTTGAGTGATCATATTCAATGTTCATAATCTGTATCAGTGTCTGTTTCATCACTCTGTACGTTACGGGCCTCCAAGTGATGCACTCTCCTCTTTTTTTCTGCATCATGCCGCCTGTATGTTCTTCCTTTGTTCTCCTTTGTTCTCCTCTCTTTCATAGTTCTTCCTAATTTTACACAATCGCCCTATGTGGCCTTTCTTCCCACAGTTACGGATATCTTGGTCTTTGTACCAGCAGTCATCGTCTGTATGATTGTCTTTTCCACGTCTCTTACATTGACGTGTCGTTCTGAGCCGGGACAACGTCGCTTTGTTTACCTTTCTGGAGCCGCTCAGCTGTTGCTCTTCTCTTGCGACCGTCTCCACTGATTAGGTCATACACCTTTCACTGCCTTGTGATAGGTGAGAGCTGCTTCCGTCAACCGTAACCGTTTCTGGGTAGCTTCACTCTTTAATCGACTGTCCCAGAGTGCCTCTTTCAGATATGCCCCGAAATCACAATATTCCGAGAGTCTCTTCAAAGCCGCTATAACAACTGGCTTTTTAGATTGTCGTGCTGTTAAAATAGCATTTAGAATCGTTTACTACTTTAACGGCACCGACAATCCAAAAAGCCAGTCGAAACTAGATGGAAAATGTGTGTAGTTCAAAACGTGACGCAGCTTTTACTTCTCCGCCACCTACAGAGTTTGTTATGTACGATCATTCATAAACCCCATGTTATTTCCCATAGACATTTGACCGAGGGAACCGGAGCCTCGGAGACGGGACCTCTTCTTCAGAGGTCTATGTCCTCTCGTTCCCTTTCTGGCTGGGCTGTCAACTCTCCTCTTTTCCGACTGCAGACTTGTCTTGATGAGCTACTTCTGCAGCGTGGATGTTTTTGCTCATTGCCAATTTATATACAGTAATGTTCTTGGATAATATATGGATAACTTGTTGTAATGGAGTGACACAAGGAAGCAGGTCGATACGTGGCTATCCAATTAACTCTGATTTACTCGGGGAGAACAATGTTACACGTTACACTTAACAGGTGCCATAGAGCAGGCACAGGTAACAACAGTGCACTTGTCCTGTTACAGTTTTTGCCCGTTGCTTAAAAATGTTTTGCAAAACTGTGTCAAAACTCAACACATAAGCAAATAAGACACTGGGAAATATACCATTCACTTCGATGTCAAATTGAAACTCTAACAATCCGTTGTCAAAATGGCACTCTGATGACAAAATGATACACACATGCATTATATGAATACACTTTCAGATCAGCAGCAACACACTAGTCTACTTTATATAAAACACTGCAGTCTTTCATGTTCACTGTTTTTATAACAACCAAAAATCAAATACTTAATACTGTACATTGCAGTACTGTACATTACAGTGCAGTAAATTCAGTTGAAGCAAAAATAAAACCAAAAAAAACCAAAAATACACTAATGTACTGTAAACACAGAAAAACACGGCAATTGTGCGTGGGAGGGCTTATGGATCCTCGTCATGGAGAGACCTTACCTCAATGTCTCCGCAGGCCTGTTCCATTGCCTGCAGAAGGGGCATGCGGGCATGTGTTTGGCGGTCATATACACGTTATCTCCAAGTCTAAAAAAAATATTCTCTAGGGTTTAGTAATGTTGAGTAAGGGGTGCCCCGGTGGCGCACTGGGCTAAGATATATTAGGCAAAGTCCTAATAGCAGAGACCCAGGATCGAATCCGGCCTGGGTTATTTACTGCATGTCTTCCCCTCTGTCTTCCACACTTTCCTCTCTGTCTCTCTCTATAATAAAAGCTGAAAAATGCAAAAATAATTCTTTAGAGAACTGGCGAGTAAGGGGGAAAGCATACGACTTCAAATTGATTATGGTTGGTGAGCCGGACCAGTACAGCCCGATGGAAACTAACATTATCCCAGACAACAAGGGGGACTACAGGGGCTGTATTAGCTGTATCAGCAAGGTTGCTGGTTCGATCCCCGGCTCCTCCTAGCTGAGTGTTGTCGTGTTCCTGAGTGAGGCTCCTCACCCTAATTGTTCCTGACAAGCTGGCTGTCGCCCTGAGGAGGTGACTCCGCCGTCGGTGTGTGAATGTCTGCATGAATGGGCGAATGTCAGTCAACACTGTAAAGTGCTTTGGATGAAAGTGCTATATAAATGAGGACCATTCACCATCTAGAAATGGAATGTTAGTTATTGTAGGGACCTGTTTTTTCATGATGGTGCAGTAACCCTCGAAGGCTTATGGCGACACACAGCGAGACATTGCCCCGCGCTGCCCCGGGACGCGCACTATTGCCCTTTGGCAATGGTGCGCTGAGATTTCATTTTTGAAAGAAGTGTCTTATTTATGAAATAGTGTGCAGGAGCAAGTGTGTTGCAGAAAGGAGCAAGTGTGTTGCACAATTGCAACTAAAGTGCAAAGCAGCGCCTTTGTTTAAGGTATAGTTACATGTGTTTAAGGTATAGTAACAAAAACTTCAAGTTGTGCTACTTTGGTCTAAGCATGTGTCTATAGTGTTCAAGCAATGGGCAAAAACTGTAAGAACAGCAGACACACACGGTGATACTGTGATAACATGGCCTGTATTGCTGCCTATATATAAGAACGAAAACTGCCCTCATATATGTAAGAAAGATATATAAGTATATAATGTTTTATACAAATAAATGAGGATATTCTGAAATGGTCCTTGATCGATACAATGCAGTGTTTACTGTTGGGCTCATGAATAATCAGTACGAGGACGAAGTTCTGCATAGAACCGAGGTAGGCTGGCCTTTTAATGGTGTGTAGATGGGCCCTGCACTTGTGTTCATAGACTACACATGGGATTGGCCCACGCCGTCTGTTAGAGAAACAGATGAGGCCAGCGCTTTCATTTCATTTGGGGGTGACCTTGTGTGTGTGCTGGTCTTGTAGGTGGGATTCAGGAGGACTGAGACCCAACCCTCTCCATGTACCTTTGTACCAGCGGCAGCATAGTGGGCTGCTCACCGTATCCACAGCCCCTCCACACGCACGGAACAATATCAACTATCAACTCATATAAAACCAAATGTGTTATTGTGCTGGGCCAACATTTGTCTCACTGACAGGGTTGTTAAATATGCAGTATTTAATTGTCATATAACATTTCACTGGCTCCTCCTTCCCTGGTCCCTGCTTACAGCCCACATTGTCTCAGTGTTTAAATCGGCAGCATTGCAGATTGAGTGCTGCTGTACCCTGTTGTTGAGTTTTAAAATGTAGGCAATTTATGTTTCATTACCTAGTGTGTGTTGTGTGTTGTCACACAGACCCAAACACATTGTGTTTGTGTGTGTGTGTGTGTGTGTGTTCTGTAATGTAGGTATTTGGTTGGTTGTATTCAGTGCCAAATAAACACAGACAGCTGCCTACAATTTGTGTCAATCAAAAGTTGTTGATTTTCAGTTTGAAACAAACGTCCTCCCATATTGTTCACGCTGGAACCTCTAAACACATCACATGTCAGCGTTGACCTTGAGGCACGAGCATCACAAGAGTTCAGGTCCTATCGGGCTCCAGAACTATAGAACTATAATACCTGGAGAATCTCAACAATACCCATATACTTCCTGAGTGATCATGTTGTAGTTGGGTCTTGTGTGTAGATGATACAATCCAATGTTTTTTTTTGTGTCAAACTCATCGACCATCTTCCAAACGGGCATTCATATGATCAAATGCAATCCAATGATAGGTTAAACTATCGATGTGAATATAAAAATACATATCTTGAGATTCAATCAGATATTATAACCATAATGTTCAGTGTGTGATCACCCAGTGCAACCACTTGGTCTGGATCTTCTCCTGGCAAAATGGAAATATTTACTTGTTGAGGTGCTAGAAGCATTGACACAAATGGTCTAGACACGTCGCTGGACCCAGCCCAGCTTCTGACTGTAGCCTCGGGCACACACACATGATCATGTCTCTTGCTGTGCACACGAGATGGGTTAAAGCTGCTGTAGGTTTGACAGTTGCAAAGAAATAGAGAGTGGAAAAAGCAAAGAAGAAAAACACCGTCCCTCCCTGTTGCTCCACATTGAGAATCTCAAACCAGTGATGAGCTTTTTCATGATGATATTGATGGAGACCCTCATTTTCAATGGTACTGAGATTACAAAATTTAATGTAAATATTGCATCAAATATATTTTCAAATGTTTGAACATGTTACACATTCACACATTTACAATCAAAGTCAACAGATTCAATCAGATTTCTTAAATCCTCTGGCGTTAAGAATTTGTTCATTATTGTGCATAGGAATGCACAATGGATATCCCTTTTCCGTTATTCTTCCCACCAAACTTGTGCAATTAATGTGGCCAAAACTACATCAACATCTGTCACAAAGGTCTAGGTCCATACATCTGGGCAATGACTTTTCATATTTGTAAACTTTATACTTTTTGAGATATTCTACTTTTAAAATACTATTTTTTTTACAATGGAAGTCAACGGGAGGACGGCGGAACCGTCCGCGCATTCTCTGACACTTACTACTTCAACTTCAACTAACCTTCTTTCAAAGGTTTAACAAATCAAGACACTTGTATCTTCAATAATCTGCAAACAGAATATCGATTACCTTTATACTTTTTTCATAATCACAGTTTAAGTTCCATGCCCGCCTCGTCTTCAGTTGGTCTCATTGATTCACGCTGAGGAGTGCGAGGACGTGCAGGCAGCGTTGCCAGATTGAGCGATTTTTCCCACCCAATTGCACTACTTTTAATCACGTAAGGCTGGAAAAATGAGCATTGGGCGAGGACATTCAATTTCGGCTGGTTTTAAAAAGAACTGGCGGGATTAGTATAATTCTTTCTACAAACAATCAATACCATACCTTTCATATGGCATAGTTTGTGCAGCTACTACTACTACTACTACTACTACTACTACTACTACCACTACTACTACTACTACTACTACTACTACTACTACTACTACAGCTAGTACCACTACTACTACTATCTTCCAGCTTTGACAGTATTACAGTTTAGCTTCCAACTTTTCTAACAATGTATTTCAGCACTTCTTCAGGTAATACAATTCACCGTCAGTCAGTTTTCGATTTCAGCTTCCAGGTTTTTCAGCAGTGCAGGGCAATACATTTGACCTTTCAGATTCTTCAGTTCAATTCATTTTACATTTCTGCATTTTTAGCAATGCTTTGTGCTTTTCATTCAGCTGTCACTTTATTTGTTTCTAAGCATCTAATTTCTCTGTTCAAATCCCTTCAATTGATTTAAGCCATTTAACATTTCTTTATGTCTTAATCTATGTGGCTTTATTAAAACATATTTTTAACCTCACTTTGCACTACAGCACTCACCGCATTTTCTGCAGGAAATGCATTTTCTAGTATTGACTGTGATTTACATTTTAAGAAGCATATCTAACTACCTCCCTCATCTTACCGACAGAAAACAGATAATTGTTCAAAGGTTGTGCAATTAAGAGAAGACAAGAGACTGAAGTTGACACTATGTTCAGTATCTGATTTCTGTCCAACCATAACTCAACTCATCCACACTCAACTATCAATCTTTGCTTTGGCTATACAACCCGATATGGTTATGGTTCTTAGCAGATGCCCTTATCCAAAGCCACATGCAAAAAGATCATAAAGACCACAGGCATTTCTACGCACAGTAATCTCGTATGCGTTGGATTACATTATCTCGTTTTTCAAGTGTTTTTCAAGCAAAAAAGCTGAAAGACGTCTTTTCCAACTGTGATTGACCTGGAGAACACGCGATGTATAGAGTGAAACAAATGTAATGTCCGCAACACTGCTTAAGCTTTTTTTTTTTTTCTTTAGCAACACTGCTTAACACGCGGTGTATACCACGGTGTATACCGCTGTGTATACCGCGGTGGACACGTGGTATATACCACGGTGTGTACCAGTCCAGCGACCTGGGAACCTCCTCCACTCCGGTCTGACCTGACATGAGGCGGTAGCTTTTCTAAAGTGCTTTGTATGTATGCCAATGTTGTTAAACCTCACTCAGAGGGAAGACCATCCAACTAGATTGTACAATGGCGTGTACCATTGGTATCACCTGTAATAAATCAGAGAACAGAATGGTATACTGCATCTACAGACTTGAAGGTGGCAGTGGATGTATGCCTATAACACAGCCTTCATCAACAATGGAAAACATGCCTTGTTCACATCCAGAGGAAACACGTTTTTAACATTAGTGAAGCAATAAAGTCAACCATTGTTGAAATTGTTTTAAGCCTAACCCACTGGCCACAAGTAAGCCGAACCTTAGAAGAGTCGTCTTAGTGTTAAAGTACCCTTTAACCAACAGGCTAAGTATGTTTCTCTGCTCCAGACACTTATTTCTGAACCAGAGAAATTTACATCTGATTTAGATAAATAAAAATATCTAACCACGTGCATATTATCGTATCCATTTTGTTTAATCAAATTGAAATGAACTAAAGTAACATACTTATTGGCTGTCTCATTGCATTAGAATATGGGCTATGACTCTGTTTTGTCCCTTTGTGAAGGTGCCATCACATGTGGCTGTGAGCCACCCTGCAGATCAGGCCCAGATCTGGGGATGGAGACCAAGGCTGGAGCCAGAGTCTGTGAAGACCAGGCCAGGCTCTGGAGACAGAGGCTGGGCCACAGACCAGAGGCTGGGCCACAGACCAGAGGACCAGACCAGGCTCTGGAGACAGAGGCTGGGCCACAGACCAGAGGCTGGGCCACAGACCAGAGGACCAGACCAGGCTCTGGAGACAGAGGCTGGGCCACAGACCAGAGGCTGGGCCACAGACCAGAGGACCAGACCAGGCTCTGGAGACAGAGGCTGGGCCACAGACCAGAGGACCAGGCCAGGCTCTGGAGACAGAGGCTGGGCCACAGACCAGAGGACCAGGCCAGGCTCTGGAGACAGAGGCTGGGCCACAGACCAGAGGCTGGGCCACAGACCAGAGGCTGGGCCACAGACCAGAGGCTGGGCCACAGACCAGAGGCTGGGCCACAGACCCAGGATAGGGTTTGGGGATTGAGACCAAGGCTGGAGCAGCGAACCCTTAAGTTTGATTCTAAACTGTCTGCAGGTATCTCTGTTGGTTCATTACCAACATCTATTTTAATATTTGTATCTACTATGCATCTTTATTAATTTATTTTTATTGATTAAATACATACACATTTATTTCCAGCTCTCTTTCTCACTATGATGTTGTAGCAACTGAATCTCTGAACCTTGGGGGAATATTGATACGTTTGTACTTTAGGTGTGAGTGGTCTGTAACTTTAAGGACCAAACCACATGTTATTGACGAGCACATGGTTCCACCATGTGAAATGTCCACAGGAAGCAAAGGAAGGGACAGACCGACGGAAGGCCTGAGGTGTCCCTGAAGGGCAGGACCTTCACCGGAGGTCGCCATGACGAGGAGATGAGGAGGAGGAGCTCAACTCACAGATTGCTTTTTTTGGGGAACACCCCAGTGGTTGGGGGTGTACACTGCTGGTGTTACGTGAACACAAACACACACACAACATGGTGTCCAACGTATTGTTTTGGTGGTTCAGAGTGGCAGTGGGTCTATGAATTTAAATAAGCTGAGGACAATAAGATGGCTTCAGACTAAAACAAAAGAGACAATGACAAATGAAACAAACAGTGAAATCCCAGTTGGGTTTCCCATGCATATTTGAAAGACTGTTACTCCTGCTGACCTTGGATATTTTGGACATTGTGAGCCAATGACAGTCAAGCATGGATACAATCATGGTTAAGGTCTCTACATATTGGGCGGTTTATTCATGCCTCTATATCTATCCTGAGGATAGATATATAGATAGATAGATATATCTATCCTCTATCCTGAGGATAGATATAGAGGAGGAGGGGTGAAAGAAACAAAATGAGGCCCAACTGCAGGGTTCCCACACAACACAGATCAACACATCTTCATGTGTTGAAACAGACGGGGTTGTATTGTATTGATCTCTAAGTGTCCTCCACTTGACCCAATGGGAAGCCCGCTCTTCTCTCTGCTTAAACCCAGATATCCTCCTCTCTCTGGGGCTCTGGGCCACGGGACTCATTCAGTATGCAGGCTTGGCTCCACTCTCCTTGATGCCCCTCCAGGACTGCTCTCAAGGTCGGTGGCGGGCGGTCTCAGTCAGGCTTTGAGGTGAGGAAACAGCTCTGGGTCTGGGCCTTTGTAGAAGAGCTCCTTTAAAGAACCTCTTGGCGAGCGGAGAATTAGTGCTAGATAGAATGTGTTAATGAGTCTCTGTGTTGGAGTGTGTTTCAGAGAGAGGGAACCACCAGGGCAGGGAGCAATAGAACTATACGTCTCCCACAGTGCAGCAGTGCAGGTTTACATTGACGTAAACAAACATTACACAACATGTGTTATAGCCTTTCCACCTCTGTCTCTGCCTTAGCAACAAAGGCTTTATTGTTCTTGTTGATTATTGATCATGTTTAAGAGCTTCTCTATTTCTGAATGAATCTCCTTAATGCTGGACACGCATTGTTCAGCACTGCTTGCACAAAGATATCAGCTGAATGTGTATCCTAAAAACACCCAATGAGAGACACAGACTGAGTAGCTTTGTCTCATTTCATTGGGGCTCAGTTTACAACATCTCATCCTCTTCATTATGTCACTCCCTGTCTTGTGTTTCTCACCTCTCTAATTGTCCCCACTGGCCTTATTTCTTTCACCTGTCCCTCATCAACATTCCCCTCCTGGTGTATTTAGGCAGCGTGGTTCCCTCCCTCTGTGCCAGTTTGTCTTTCTTCTTTCAGAGTGATATTTACGGTTCCCGGTTTTCTGACGACTACGACTTTGCCTTCCCTCTCGCTGATGGTTTGACAGTCCACTGGTACCGACCTATCTTCTTGTAAAGACCATTCTTTCCACCCAGTCGTGCTATTGAGTCCTATTCCCCTGTTGCTCACACTGCTGTTAGTTATTATTCTATATTCATATTTAATTAAGAATATAATCAATTATTCTCAACTGTTTTTTTGTGTTCCATTTGGATTTTCTCTTCATAATTCTTTTGTCTTGTTTTATGAGTAATGTGTTGTGGAACTACTGCAAGTGTGGAAACAAATGAATACTTTGATTGAATATAATTACATGGTATAATAAAGTCACATAGTATAATGTATTTATACATTATAATGCACTTGCATAGTATCATATAATTATGCAGAATCATATAGTTATACAGTATAATACAATAATAAAGAATAACATATTGTGTATGAGTTATATACAATAATATATTTAAATTGTATAATAAAGTTGTACCGTTTTATACTTAAGCAATAGATCACGACAGGGTGTGGTATACTCTCATTATACCACAGTTAAGGGGCGTTGTCGGCGACCCCCTTAACTGTGGTATAATGACCGTATACCACTGACTGAAGTGATCTATTGCTTTTATAAAACGGTTACGTAAGTATGGCAAATGAAAGTCATAGACACCCTCAATTTTGAAAAAGCGAGAAAGACGGAAAAGCATTTTTTTTAACGAATACAAAAAAGTAGTCCCTCCTGGCTGCCGGCAAAGTGTACAGCAGTTGCTATGCAACACACTGTAGCGTCCTTCAGAGAGAAGGCTAGGCTAAAGACGGTAGCTTGGTTCAACGGCAATTTAGCCTACTATGGAGTTCACTCACCGTGTGCCTATTGCTTTACAACATTTCCACCCTCTCCAGCAATCAACATATTTTTAGGCTTCAGTGAACTATGCTATTGCTTTTATATATAAATAAACAACAATTCAAGTTAGGCGCGGAGTGATACTGAACTCTGTAAACTGAACGGGCGTCATAGCTGTGTGTATACGCTCAATATACTGTTGGGAACCAATGAGATCGCTTGATTTAAGCCACCCATTTTATAAAGTTTATATATATACCTATATACCGATATCTATATATTTTTATAAAGATTGATATGTTTGCAATAAGTCCCTTTCCTCCTATGAATTGATGTGTAAAAAGTGGCCCATATGGGTTGACAATGGACTGACTCTTATTTGACAAGATGGCATTAATGATTAACATTAATGTACTTTGTGAAGCAGCGTGGAGGAAGCAGACCTCCAGTAGACCACAGAGAGACGTTCTACAGTAGACCAGAGAGACGTTCTACAGTAGACCACAGAGAGACGTTCTACAGTAGACCACAGAGAGACGTTCTACAGTAGACCACAGAGAGACGTTCTACAGTAGACCACAGAGAGACGTTCTACAGTAGACCACAGAGAGACGTTCTACAGTAGACCACAGAGAGACGTTCTACAGTAGACCACAGAGAGACGTTCTACAGTAGACCACAGAGACGTTCTACAGTAGACCACAGAGAGACGTTCTACAGTAGACCACAGAGAGACGTTCTACAGTAGACCACAGAGAGACGTTCTACAGTAGACCAGAGAGACGTTCTACAGTAGACCACAGAGAGACGTTCTACAGTAGACCACAGAGAGACGTTCTACAGTAGACCACAGAGACGTTCTACAGTAGACCACAGAGAGACGTTCTACAGTAGACCACAGAGAGACGTTCTACAGTAGACCACAGAGAGACGTTCTACAGTAGACCACAGAGAGACGTTCTACAGTAGACCACAGAGAGACGTTCTACAGTAGACCACAGAGACGTTCTACAGTAGACCACAGAGAGACGTTCTACAGTAGACCACAGAGAGACGTTCTACAGTAGACCACAGAGACGTTCTACAGTAGACCACAGAGAGACGTTCTACAGTAGACCACAGAGAGACGTTCTACAGTAGACCACAGAGAGACGTTCTACAGTAGACCACAGAGACGTTCTACAGTAGACCACAGAGAGACGTTCTACAGTAGACCAGAGAGACGTTCTACAGTAGACCACAGAGAGACGTTCTACAGTAGACCACAGAGAGACGTTCTACAGTAGACCAGAGAGACGTTCTACAGTGGTCCGCTGGTGAATTGGTGAACTGGAACCATGCAGTGTTTGATCCGGACCAATGGGCTCTTTCATTCAACACTAATGCAGTTGGTATTCCTGCCAACTATAAAATGATATGTAGTGATCATAACTATATATGTCAATGTTAATATGCCCATTAGCCTCATTTGAGGAAGTCAATTTGAATTGTAACAGTATGAATAGTCTGAATAACAAATGTATACGTTTGGTGAGCGCACGTTATCTTTACTGCTCTCTTGTTATGCATCTTTCTCTATTTGGCGTCTGATGTGACTTATCTGGTTCTGAATTGTCTCTGTTAGCAAAGCAGCTCAGGAATAAATCACTTGAAGAGATTCAAAGTTTATTCAGATATATAAAGCAAATCTACAGTGTGTTCAAGGGACACTCTGATGTTAAGAAACTATGCAGTTATCTTCAGGGCTGAGCATAACAGACACAAACACAGAAAACAGAGAGAGCAATCATTGATGATAACAAGATATGAGTGTACAGAAGTAGAGAATGCTTGGACATTGGCACATTTACATTTATTTTTATTTTTATTCATTTACATTTATACTCATAGTCATATTTATAGTCATATTTATTTTTTAATGCACAAGACACTTACAAACGGACAGTTACATGTATATAATATGTTATCTTTATTCTAATAGTTTTTTTATTATATTTTATTTTATATATATACTCTTGTATTCACACTCTCTTTTCCCACTGTAGTGCTGGTCACTACAAATTTCTCCTAAGGGGATTAATAAAGGACTATTTTATCTTATCTTACATTGATAAATTACATGATGATTCATGGCACAACTCCCATTTCTTGAATAGTTTGGAAAAATATCCCAGGCCTTTACAGGTTTTCGAGGTTGATTAACATCCAAATGTCGACGCTATCCTGCCGTAGCCAACCGCTGGGATTCTTCACCTTGACCCTGCGCTCAACGTTCAAACCATTTCAACCATTTCAACTTTCAAAAATCTTTTCCGAAGCTGCTTGGATTGTTTCCTCATCGTCCGATGTTGCTAAAACATTCCCTAAATGTGCGGTTTCATAAGACAGAAAGGTCTGCAGGGCCATTGACAGGTTTCTCTAAACTTCAATGTCCCCCACTCAAAGGTAAAATTGGCTTCTTTTAAACCACAACTCTGATTTACGTTTCATGGACATGATTTCCTTTACAGTATACCAAGGTGCCTGAAACGAGGGCATGGCGTGTTGTTGCTCCATCATTGACTGAACCCTCAATATGTATGACTGCTTGATTCAAGGTCCCTGAACGTGCAACCACAAAATGCACGTTAACGTGTCAGTTATTTTTGCGTTAATGCTTCATAATATAACAAGTTAACATGCTAAATTTGGTTACGTTAACGCGCCATTTCCAAGTGGTGGTTTGTGCTGACGGCCTTCCATTACTGACCTTCCGAATGCTTCCGATCAGAAAACTGTTTGTCTGACGTCACGGTGCCATCCTCATCATCAGGTCTTATTGGTGCTCCACAGCGAGTGTTTCACAGTTGGCTGTGGAGCACCATCCATTGGTTATTAGGGCCGCGTTTCCCAGCCCAATGAGAACGTTGATGCACACCGTTGAGACACGGATGGTTTGGGCAGAGCTGAGGAGTTAGATACGCAAGCACGCAACACAAGCATGTGTGCACACATTCCCACACAAGCACACTGATCCACACACGCACACAAACACACACTCGCTAACTGATGTACACTCACACACAAACACACATGCTCGCAAACTAATCTAGACCCACACAAACACACACACACACACACACACACCCATGCAAACACACACACACAGATCTACGCGCATGAGCCCTGATGCGACCTTGCCAACGCTGAGATGCAGCAGCAGGTTCTGTCAGCAGATGTGAAGGTGAGGAACACATCTGTCTGACACTGATCTATGAGCCCTGGCAGTAAAACGTCTACCAAGCATTCTCAGGGCTGAAGGACTGCACTGATATTAAAGAGATTAAATCATACACAAAGTGATCTGCCTTGGCAGTGGACCAAGTATTTTCTGCTGGTGGTTAAAAGTGTCCTCTTAGGATGGCTCTCTTCCAAGTGCTTTTCATTGTACATGCTGACAAGGCTCACTTGTTATGGGCCTATGTATGTGTGTGTGTGGTTGGGTCTGTTGGGTCTGGTCGCGTTTTCATTAGTAGCTGCACAGCTGAGTAGTTACTCTATCTGGCCCCTCCCCTTTAGTGTCACAGCAACACTTCTGGCCCCTCCCCTTTAGTGTCAGGGTTAGAGTTATATATTACATTATTAACACTATAAGCAGACCCATATATTACATTATTAACACTATAAGCAGACCCATATATTACATTATTAACACTATAAGCAGACCCATATATTACATTATTAACACTATAAGCAGACTCATATATTACATTATTTACTCTATATATAGATCTGTATATTAAATTATATACTCTATATATCTGTATATTACATTATTGACTATATATAGATCTGTATATTACATTATTTACACTTTATATAGATCTGTATATTACATTATTTTCACTATATATAAATCTGTATATTACATTATTTACACTATATATAGATCTGTATATTACATTATTTATACTATATATAGATCCATATATTACATTATTTACACTTTATATAGTTCTGTATATTACATTATTTACTCTATATATAGATTTGTATATTACATTATTTACACTTTATATAGATCCGCATATTACATTATTTACACTATATATAGATCCGCATATTACATTATTTACACTATATATAGAAAACTGTGTTTTACAGAACACGTTGGCCAGGGACGTCACAAGGATTGAAAGACTGGGGGGGCTATAGCCCCTAGAAATCTATCTAATGCACACGCATCCAAAACAATTATCCCATCTTTAAAGTGCTTCTTTCTTCATGATTGATTACAGTAGAGAGTATAGCAGAGCATCTACCAGGGCCTGTTTTCTGTCTCACCCTCTTTCTTTACCCGCCTTAAGACCTCCTGCTTCCCTCTACTGAGTCTTCAGGATGTCCTCCTTTTTTAAAAATATTAATAATCAAAACAAATGTAAGAGTTGGTATGATTTAAAAGTCTACACATTGGGGTGAGTTCAAGGAAAATATTTTATAAAATGTATCCATCAATGCAAATGAAAAAAGAAATATAGACTACTTTCATAAACTCACCTCTTTCAAGCTCTCTCCAAAAAAAGTTTAAGCCTATTTCTGCCTGCCACTGATATTACTATAAATTTTTTTATAATAATAATAATTATATAAAAAAGGGGGGGCTTTTGATCATCTTAGGGCTTAGCCCCCCCAAAAGGGCTCATGACGTCCCTGCACGTAGCTCAGCTTCTCAACATGAGGGAATCGTGTTTCCAAATCTTCTTGTTCCATCTGTGGATTTACTGGACATCCCGGTCAAAGGTGTGCTGGCCTGTGTTCACGCAGCGCAGCGGCGTACAGGAGGGAGACGTGCCGGGCACTAGAGCGGATCACACACTGTTACCTGGAACACTCCTCTCTAACGCAGGATCTCTGTGCAACAAAATGGACCAACTCCAGCTACTGGTGGGTAAGTGCAGAGACTTTTCTTCATCCTCCGTTTTGTGCTTACGGAAACTTGGCTCTGTGAAACAACAGGTGAGTCTGGGCTGCAGCTGTTCAGAGCGGGTCGCAAACCAGGGCTCTCCGGCAAAACCATCAGGGGAGGGATTCGTTTACACTGACGGTCTCTGGTGTACGGAGGTGACTGATTCTACAGCACTGTTCACCTCTGCTGGAATCTTTTTTACTGAACCCCAAACCCTTCCACTCTCCCATGAGTTTGCCTCATTTATCCTGGTCAGTGTCTATATTCCACAATATAGACCACAAGCTAACATGCAGGAGGCACAGATTAGGGATGTCACGATACCAGAGATTTAGTAGTCGATACCAATACCAGTGAAATTCCACGATTCTCGATACCCAATTCGATACCACGGTAAAAAACTAAAACAAAAACAATAAATGTACTTCAACATACACTCATTTATTAAAAACATTTGAACATTACAGAAACAGTGGCACTGGCATGTAGCCTATCAATGACACTTGCGTGCATGGGGCGGAGTTTAAAACATAACTTCCAATGTAATATTAAGTAATATAACGCTGGTGGCAAGGCAGCCACAGGAGACGCCAACATTGTTTTCAACCGCTCGGTACCGTGCCGTATTAATTCCCAAGTTTTGAAAATAACATATATGAATATGATAACTGAACATCAGCTCCACTATCAATAATAATAACAATACATTTGATTTATATAGCGCCTTTCAAACTCAACGATGCTTTACAATGTGGGCAGGAACATAGACAACATCAAGAAAGACCAGCAGAGGACGTACTGCCTGTGACAGCTGAGGAAGTACAAACCACCCTAACCTATGATGATGCTCCACTGCCACCATAGAGTCTATCCTCACCTCCTCCATCACCACCAGTCACACTGCTGCCACTACACCTGGACACAGTGCAAACCAAAACCCATAAACCATCGGCCAACAAATGAGTCTCCTTCATGGTTCTAGGTCTCCGTGGGGCTGGTTATGGTCCAGCAATCAAAAGCAGTCCTCTGCCAATAAGGTATGGAAGGCAGGGCTGCTTTGTTTGACCAATTCACTGTGTTGAGCCAAGAAGAGCAAGAGAGGGAGAGGAGAGGGAGAGGGAAAGGAGAGGGAGAGGGAGACAGAGGATAGAGAGAGGGAGACAGGATAGAGAGAAGGAGACAGGATAGAGAGAGGGAGACAGAGGATAGAGAGAGGGAGACAGGATAGAGAGAAGGAGACAGGATAGAGAGAGGGAGACAGAGGATAGAGAGAGGGAGACAGAGGATAGAGAGAGGGAGACAGGATAGAGAGAGGGAGACAGGATAGAGAGAGGGAGACAGGATAGAGAGAGGGAGACAGGATAGAGAGAGGGAGACAGAGGATAGAGAGGGAGACAGAGGATAGAGAGAGGGAGACAGAGGATAGAGAGAGGGAGACAGGATAGAGAGAGGGAGACAGGGGATAGAGAGAGGGAGACAGAAGATAGAGAGAGGGAGACAGAGGATAGAGAGAGGGAGACAGAGGATAGAGAGAGGGAGACAGAGGATAGAGAGAGGGAGACAGGATAGAGAGAGGGAGACAGAGGATATAGAGAGGGAGACAGGATAGAGAGAGGGAGACAGGATAGAGAGAGGGAGACAGGATAGAGAGAGGGAGACAGGATAGAGAGAGGGAGACAGGGGATAGAGAGAGAAGGAGACAGAATGAGAGAGTGAATGATGGATGTTAGAGAGAAAGAGGGAGACAGAGTGAGGGAGAGAGAATAAACTGTTCAGACTTTTATTCATCGTCTAAGTGAACCAGAGTATTGAGTGGTGAGCCGAGGTCATTTCCACTGAGGTTATGAAACAACAAGCTTCATTCACCTGCATACTTTATTTATGTGTTGCATGTTAGCTCCAAAGCCTCAGAGGAAATAATCTGCACTCACTCTCTCTAAACCAGCTTAAACAAAGCAATTGCTTTTTATTTTTGATTAAAGAAATAGGTATGAAAGGGAATAAAAAGTGATATTACCACCTCAATCCGTCTAAAATACAATAGCATTTGTTTGAGTGAGAGGAAAGTATAGTAGTACATTATATTAGTAAAGTAGAGGATGGTTATAGCCTGTTAGAGTTAAGAATAGTAGAGCAGAGTAGAGGAGAATAGAGCCTATTAGAGTTAAGAATAGTAGAGGAGAATAGAGCATATTAGAGTTAAGAATAGTAGAGGAGAATAGAGCCTATTACTTTTATTGGACTGAGGATGTGATTATGACAGAAGGGACCATGGCTTTGGACTGAGGATGTGATTATGACAGAAGGGACCATGGCTTTGGACTGAGGATGTGATTATGACAGAAGGGACCATGGCTTTGGACTGAGGATGTGATTATGACAGAAGGGACCATGGCTTTGGACTGAGGATGTCTTATTCTAATAGTTGCGTGACGATGATCAGCTCTGAGAAAAATTAAAATTTATTGCTATGATATAGCACCTTTAGCACTCAATAAATTTGCATTAAAATAAAGTTTGTTATTTTCTTACAGCAAGCAGCAGGTTACAACCTGATGAGGGAGGGTCAAGGCCTGAACCTGAACCAACCAAAAAGTCATTTTCTGTAAATATTTCCAATAGATCAATAAACGATGATTCTGATGTATGATGATCAATACAGTATATATTGATGAAACAAAAAAACATAATGCACATCATTCTTATATTCAAGCCAATAATGCAAATCAGATGCACATTAATTCATTAAATGTATCACATTGACTATACCCTCCAAAAAACATTCCCTAAAAGGTGCTAAAGCTTGTTAGAAATGAAATGAAGAACTCTGATCCAATAATAATTTCAAGACAAACTAAAAACTCGATAGAAACAAAGAATTGGCTTCAAAGTCAATATCAGCCTGGAACCTGAATGTGGTCTTCAGACCCTCGGCAGTCACTGAATCCAACATTCTGATACCTGCTACTGCTCTGGGTCTCTGTACAATCAAAAAACTAAATATATCAAGATAAAATGTATTAATACATATAAAAATAGAAACTGCATGCCTTTCTTATGAACGCAGGGACTGGGAAATCATTAGTTCCCTTTACTATTCAACCTTGGTTTTTAAGAGGTCCTTTGAGACCCTCTTTGATATAAAAGAGACCACTCTTCATTGCATCACTTCCTGTAGCGCTACGGCCTCCTAATTGATCATTCTAGTATAGTATATATACATTCCCTCTTTCATATAAATGACACCACCACCACTGGGGCGTGGCAACAATTCCTCATATCCACATGGAGAGGGGGTGCTTGTGGACAGTAGGGGTACACCAAACATAAATAGGAAGCTTGCAATGAGCCTTTCACTCAACAACAGATGAGGACTGACCTCTCACACATGATAATTGAATGAATGGGCTCTATGCACGCAACACTTCCGCATTGGTCTCACAATGCTTCTACAAATCCGGTTCTGGTGTTACACTGAATTCTGCGACCCACCGAAAAGTGTGACCCAAGGGGGCGCTGTTGAACATTCTGGAACATGCAGCGTCGACAGGCATGAAGTCGTTCACGTGCACAAGTTAAAACGTAACACTTGTATCGTCATGGACACCCTTGTTTGATTTGATTATCATTGACAGACCCATACTATGGATCAGCGAGCTATTGCCCGGTTTTACAAAACCGGGCAAAAAAAACGGATGAAGATACAAATGTTACGTTTTAAGCTCGTGCATGTTTCCGAACGTGAACGACTTCATGCCTGTCTACGCTTCAAACTCTGCATGTTTAAAAAAACAACAGCGCCCCCTTGGGTCACACTTTTCGGTGAGTCGCAGAATTCAGTGTAACACTGGAACCGGATTTGTAGAAGCATTGTGAGACCAATGCAGAAGTGTTGCGTGCATAGAGCCCATTGTATCAAATAACCCTGCCTCATTCCACCAATGAGCTTGGTGTTTTACTTTCACAAACAGGTTATCGCTTGTGTCCTTATGAAATCTGTCCTAGCTAACACATCTCTCGGACTAGCCCTCAGACAGTGATTTAAAAAACGTTGATTGCAAAAGTAAAGTATTAATAAAAATGTAACTGTGTTAACTGCAGTTTAACTTTAAAAGGCACCTTAGAATATGTGAATATTACCTAGCCAGTGGAAGCTAGTTTAAACCAAAATCAGAACCAGTTACAGTAGCTCAGCTGCCACACGTAAAGTTGTTATGGCAACGAATGCGCTGTGGTTTGGAGTAAAATCTGGCTAAATCATTTATCTTTAGATGAGTGAATGACTGAAGTGCACTATTGGTGATAAATCCTCATCTAGGTTTGTGGAAATGAACCTCTACATAGAACTCGGAAACCCAGAAGCATTTCGGGGTGTGCAGAATATTGTGTTCATGTTCATGTTGTATTGTTCTTTCAGAGATGAAAGCAGTGTAGCTTGGCGGACTGAGAAGTTATGCTTTTGTGGTTTTAGCTAGCTCTGAGGAAAACAGAATACAGAATCCTGAATGAAACATTTAGTAGTCTCCCAGCGCACTCCCATAGGATTAGGACATCCACCTGCATTCATATCTAGGAGATCTTGTAGTTGCTCTTTGTGCAAGTTGAGGGATTCTGAATGAGATGCTAGGGCTGTGTTCAGCTGCCATCTTGGGGCCCTTCTCTTTTTATTTGGAAGTTCAATGTAGCATAATAGTTCTGAGTGGTCAGATAATACCATAGGCAAGATAAAGGCCCAGTACGATAAGGTCTGGTAGTGTAGGTGCGGTTAGGCCCAGCTCAGTTACGGCTCACGTTTCCCCAGCCGACAGTACCCTTATGGTGGGCGGGGTTTAAGACAGTACCCTTATGGTGGGCGGGGTTTAAGACAGTACCCTTATGGTGGGCGGGGTTTAAGACGACAGTACCCTTATGGTGGGCGGGGTTTAAGACGACAGTACCCTTATGGTGGCCGGGGTTTAAGACAGTACCCTTATGGTGGGCGGGGTTTAAGACAGTACCCTTATGGTGGGCGGGTTTAAGACGACAGTACCCTTATGGTGGCCGGGGTTTAAGACAGTACCCTTATGGTGGGCGGGGTTTAAGACAGTACCCTTATGGTGGGCGGGTTTAAGACGACAGTACCCTTATGGTGGGCGGGTTTAAGACGACAGTACCCTTATGGTGGGCGGGGTTTAAGACGACAGTACCCTTATGGTGGGCGGGGTTTAAACCAGATGCCGATAACCGCAGCAGCTACGTAAGCATGGTGACCTCATAGCAGCCGACACAGTGTAGCCTGCTAATAAATCCATGAAAAAGAAGAACGCCACAATGAACAAAGAGCAACAATGGAGGACGTCCAAGAAGGACGGCAAACTTTTGTGCAACATTTTCTTCAATAAACGACGCTTTCGCCGTTGTCCATAAATACCTTGCGGGTACTGTGTTTGTTTGTTATTATCCGCCTGTCGCACAGAAGTGAACAGTTTTTTCCCCCAAGCAGTCAGGCTCCTGGAGGAATCCACTACCCCCAAACCAACCCACCGTACAATACAACAAGAGACTATTTAAATACATATTTACTGCATTATTTACTGTAATTGCACAACATCTAAGTAAATCTATTTACTTTATATTGTATTGTTGCTGCTATGTGTGCTATGTGTAACAATGTAATAAAAGCAATTCTGATCTGATCTGATCATTGTGTATGACTGCAATATCGGGGAATACATTTTTAATTTTTGGGTCATGACTAAATTGGTAATGACACATTGCTGACTAAATTGCTAATGCTAACTCTTGACCAATTAAGAACCCCTGCTCTAAAGGGCACGGAAAGGGAGCAGAGTTTACTGGGCAGTAAATCATCACTGTTGGACCACCCTGGCCCTCAAACAGATGGTGTTCTTGGCATCTATTACCTGCAGTCATTATTCAACAAGAATCCACATGTTGTAAATGAACATTCTTGAGTCCCAGGATTCAAATACATTTTTTTAGGTGTGACTAGAAACACAGCAGTAGTTCTTCAAGCTGTCTACTGTGTTTCATATCTCAAGACATGAATTTTTGCAACTATGTTTTACATAAAATATTGTGAACGATGACGGTTGATAACATAGCAGCCATTACTCTTCTGATTGTTGCACGTAATTGTTATAAAACATTCACACAAACAAAGAACTGATTAACACGAAAGGGCAGTACAGTACAAATGAGCTCCATCAGTTGATGCCATTAAGAATATTAGTATGGAATTCCGAAAAATGCTGATATTTTAGTATATGTTAGTTATCTGCGTAAATTAGATTAATTTAGATTTTGGGAATTGAACAATATACATACAATCAGACACAGATACGTCAGGATAATTTAATGTAGTCAGTGTTTGTCAGGGTTCAGGGTTCGATCCCCGTGTCCAGAGGGTAAGGGTATACATTCTACCTAGAGCACCAAAGAAGAAGAATTCCTGTCAGTGACTCTGAAATCAGACGACACTAAGATTGGTTGAGGAGATGGTAGGACATGGGAATTTGAAGTTCTTAATTTCAGCAGAGACAATATAGAAGGAAAGCATCTCATTTAATGTCACTTACCAGGTTTGAGCTCATTGCTATTTTCCGCCCGTAGTCCCTGGGCAGATAATAAAATAATAATACAACAGTAACTCACTAACAACAACCCTCACTAATCGAGTCAAACAACAAACCCTTAAACTGTTCCTCAACAACAGCTGGAGCACCCTTAAGCACCCTTAGGGAGCACTCACACTAGGTACAATGTCCCTGTACCGTACTCCAGTACGATTGCCCCCCACCCCCCACTGTGCCACTGGCCTGTGCTCACACAGTCCCAACTGGGCCTGAGTGCGGTTGCCTCTTGTACATATAGGTTGCGTATCCGTGTGTGTGTGTGTGTCGGCTCATTAGCGTCTGTACCGATCGGGTCTCATGTCCAAGTGAGCCAGTGTGTTATTTATCATTGGAGACCGTTTTCAACACTTTTCATTCAGTCCTTCTAGTTGCAGAAATCGCTGGGGCAAGGTCGATATAGGTGGGGGGTATGTTGAGATTAGGGTACTGTTGATACAGGGGGTATATTGAGATGAGGGTAATGTTGATATGGGGGGGGGGGGGGGGGGGGAAGGGGGTTATATTGAGATTAGGGTAATGTTGATACAGGGGGGTATATTGAGATGAGGGTAATGTTGATATGGGGGGGTATATTGACCTTCAGTATATTAAAGGACATTAAGAAAAAGATGAACAGACTAAATTGATCTGTGATCAGACCATCGTAACTGTCACTGCTGGCATCCCAAAGGAATCGGTTACAAATATCATTTGACAAAATCCCTTTTGTCACGATTCTGCCTGATATAATTCTGCCTGATGGTCTCTGCCATGAATGTAAACAATAGCAATATAACACTTCAGACGAGAAAACGTCTGGCAAGTCACTTTTATTTTGTCTAAAATCTCCATAGTGACCACCGCACGCTGATTCAGAAAAAACAAAGTCTTTACATCAGTAGCAGGCGTCCTTCCACTGAATGCTGAACAACTCATTTATTTTGATAAATAATATTTTTACCGATGTGCTACTGAAGCCAGGTAAGACGGCTACTGTTTGATAACCAGAACATCTTTATTACAAACTTCTTAATAACGCAGAAGGTGGTTCATTATTAGCAATGGAATTGTCAAACAATAACACTAAATTGCTTCTGTGTTGTTAACAGGCCCCTCAGAACACCAAGGCAACAATAGGACCACACAAAGTCACTTAGCATTCACTAAAAGATTTCCTTCCTATCCCACCACTTAATCCCTCCACCCTTCTTTTTTTTCTTAAGTTATCTGTCAAATCGTTTTCGGGAGGGATGTGAATGTCTGATAAATGAACAATATATGATAATATATGATAAGTATAATGAATGAATCGATTCCTACATCAGACCCAATATAAAACACTCAATAATCCTGCATATGTCATCATGTGACGAGGCTCCACTGGGGCGGGGCCGCGTTGGCTCTCCACACAGAGAGCTGCTCCTGGGAACGCGCTGGTGGGCTCCAGAGAGAGACCGAGGGCCAAGGACACGATGATGCTCGGTAAAGTTTGGATGTATTTTGTAATAATATCCCATTCTTCAGATTTTGGTCTCACATATTCCTCTATGTATGTCGTGTGTTTTCCTGCTTTACATCTTAATGTATGTAGGTAAGGTTGTTAATATCGGCTCTATCGTGAAGCTCGCTCACTCCAGGGGAAGCTAGCAGCGCCGGCGGCGGACGCTACGTCCAGGAGAGCGGGAGCACGGCGGACCGTCACGGAGCGTTAACGGCGCTGATGGTTCATGAGCGTCACACTGGAGGCGTGAGGGAGACCCCAAGGACCAGCAGGCAAACGGTGGCAATGTGGAGGTTGGGATGAAACACAAGGAAACAGAAGACACCATGCAGATACAGGCCCAAATGAAATGAAGGGTGTCTGAGCATCAATTGGCTCTGAATGGACGACACAAGCTATCGTCTATTGCATTGTATCATTGTCTATTATGTATTTACAAGGCTCATTTGGAAGTTAAAAAATACTACCCCTGAGGTAGTATGTTCTCCGGAGGAAATGTTAATTACCTTATATGTGAATGAGCAGTAGGATGTCGGCATTTCACACCAGTTGAGTGGGCGTGTTGATGACGCTTCGGTCTACGTTTGCATGTCATTGAGTGGCACCCGCACCCTAATCGATAATCAGCCTGTTGCCTTTTGCTCGCTGAATGGTTTAAAACATATTTTTATTATTATGTTACACCTTTCCTGCTATGGTCGGCTCCCAGACCATAGTCGAGGAGCTCCGTCGATTCTCTCGGGAGTAACACCCTTCACTTTGACCGGCAGTGGGTCTGCAGTGCTTATAGGTTTGAATATGGTCGGAATGAAGCGGCCACCGATTATTGACAGACTGTGTACTTTATTCTTAGTTTCACTAACTTTACAGTAGGGCCTACACGTTTGCACAGACACAACCGGACTCGTTCATTACCTCACTAAACTGACACACGCTACCGCTTGCTCTCCTCGCTCGTCCACTCACACTCACTCACACACACACACTGCCATTCTCACGCACACATGCGCTAACTCTCGTAACAATTATTATTGACAACAGTTAGCTGAACATTATAGGGTCCCGGCCTTCCACTCCCTGTTTTCTCAGTTAAACACAGAAATCAACTACATTTGTCCCAGTGTTTGTTAGATGTGAAATGAAGCCAATAAAGACGTTCTCTTTGTTGTTGTTTCTTCTATTTGTCTGTAACTCATGCTCCAATCTTTCATCGATCGATGCGGATGTTGTGGATGCAACGGAATATATGCATCGCTGCAGCAACATTTAACATGATCACGATGAGTTCTGCCCGTTTTGCCTGCGCTCTGTCTGTGGTCAAACCAAGACAAACCCGATCCCGCCTCTTGCGACCCTACGTCATATCCCGCCCCTTGCAAGCCCGCCCCCCTTAAGCAGCCGGAGATTCTACTGACACCGATCTCCGCATATCGGGCATCAAGTGTGAATAAGTGTGAATGACCCTCACGGTCGAACCTCCTGCTCCACAAATGCGGAGAAAAGACAGAGGTCATGTGTGAGGCAGCTATGGAAAGGTGAACCCTTATCAGTAAAATCAATCAGGTAGTCAAAGTTATGCTATAGCAATATTTATGTATGTTAGTCATAATATTTATGTATGTTACTCATAATATTTATGTATGTAAGTCATAATAGTCATAATATTTATGTATGTTAGTCATAATATTTATGTATGTAAGTCATATTAGTCATAATATTTATGTATGTTAGTCATAATATTTACGTACATAATATTTACATAATTTCATTTTTGCAATGCTGGAAGGTTAACATAGATCAACAGTAGATAATAGTTCTGAACCCACAGAACAGCCTGGCCTTAGGAGGCTTAGCTCTAGCTATGTGAGAAAGGCTACAAGACAAAGAGGTTGTGAGTGCGGCGACTGATGGCTTACAAGGCAGAGTAACACCTTACAAGACAGAGTAACATCTTACAAGGCAGAGTAACATCTTACAAGACAGAGTAACATCTTACAAGGCAGAGTAACATCTTACAAGGCAGAGTAACACCTTACAAGACAGAGTAACACCTTACAAGACAGAGTAACATCTTACAAGGCAGAGTAACATCTTACAAGGCAGAGTAACATCTTACAAGGCAGAGTAACACCTTACAAGACAGAGTAACACCTTACAAGACAGAGTAACATCTTACAAGGCAGAGTAACACCTTACAAGACAGAGTAACACCTTACAAGACAGAGTAACATCTTACAAGGCAGAGTAACATCTTACAAGGCAGAGTAACATCTTACAAGGCAGAGTAACATCTTACAAGGCAGAGTAACACCTTACAAGACAGAGTAACACCTTACAAGACAGAGTAACATCTTACAAGGCAGAGTAACATCTTACAAGGCAGAGTAACATCTTACAAGGCAGAGTAACACCTTACAAGACAGAGTAACACCTTACAAGACAGAGTAACATCTTACAAGGCAGAGTAACATCTTACAAGGCAGAGTAACATCTTACAAGGCAGAGTAACACCTTACAAGACAGAGTAACACCTTACAAGACAGAGTAACATCTTACAAGGCAGAGTAACACCTTACAAGGCAGAGTAACATCTTACAAGGCAGAGTAACACCTTACAAGGCAGAGTAACACCTTACAAGACAGAGTAACATCTTACAAGGCAGAGTAACACCTTTGTGTAAGGGAGGGTTCCAGTCCAGAAATCACACACTTAGTAAGGAACAACCTCCATCTGAGACATCGCTTGAGCAGGAGGAGACAGATCCAAGGAGTAACAGCAGTACATTGTGTTATCATGGAGGAGTAACAGCAGTACATTGTGTTATCATGGAGGAGTAACAGCAGTACATTGTGTTATCATGGAGGAGTAACAGCAGTACATTGTGTTATCATGGAGGAGTAACAGCAGTACATTGTGTTATCATGGAGGAGTAACAGCAGTACATTGTGTTATCATGGAGGAGGAGTAACAGCAGTAGATGGTGTTATCATGGAGGAGTAACAGCAGTAGATGGTGTTATCATGGAGGAGTAACAGCAGTAGATGGTGTTATCATGGAGGAGTAACAGCAGTAGATGGTGTTATCATGGAGGAGTAACAGCAGTAGATGGTGTTATCATGGAGGAGTAACAGCAGTAGATGGTGTTATCATGGAGGAGGAGTAACAGCAGTAGATGGTGTTATCATGGAGGAGGAGTAACAGCAGTAGATGGTGTTATCATGGAGGAGGAGTAACAGCAGTAGATGGTGTTATCATGGAGGAGGAGTAACAGCAGTAGATGGTGTTATCATGGAGGAGGAGTAACAGCAGTAGATGGTGTTATCATGGAGGAGTAACAGCAGTAGATGGTGTTATCATGGAGGAGGAGTAACAGCAGTAGATTGTGTTATCATGGAGGAGTAACAGCAGTAGATGGTGTTATCATGGAGGAGTAACAGCAGTAGATGGTGTTATCATGGAGGAGGAGTAACAGCAGTAGATGGTGTTATCATGGAGGAGGAGTAACAGCAGTAGATGGTGTTATCATGGAGGAGGAGTAACAGCAGTAGATGGTGTTATCATGGAGGAGGAGTAACAGCAGTAGATGGTGTTATCATGGAGGAGGAGTAACAGCAGTAGATGGTGTTATCATGGAGGAGGAGTAACAGCAGTAGATGGTGTTATCATGGAGGAGTAACAGCAGTAGATGGTGTTATCATGGAGGAGTAACAGCAGTAGATGGTGTTATCATGGAGGAGGAGTAACAGCAGTAGATGGTGTTATCATGGAGGAGGAGTAACAGCAGTAGATGGTGTTATCATGGAGGAGGAGTAACAGCAGTAGATGGTGTTATCATGGAGGAGGAGTAACAGCAGTAGATGGTGTTATCATGGAGGAGGAGTAACAGCAGTAGATGGTGTTATCATGGAGGAGTAACAGCAGTAGATGGTGTTATCATGGAGGAGTAACAGCAGTAGATGGTGTTTGTGATGATGTGTGGAGCTCAGTCGGACGGAGGGCCTGTCCGGCTGAAGCGTTTTGTCTCTGTTCTGCAGAACATATCGATGCACTGTGTAAGCTTTTCACTGGCAACAAATAAAATAAAACAAATTCTCTCAAACTTAGTTCACAGTACCTAATTCAAGCCTCTTGCAGCATTCTCAGGAGACGATAACGATATTGACGCAACACATCATATAAATGATATTTACGTTGAATACAATCAGTAAGCTAGTTTCCAATTGCCTTTTTGCTAGTCACATATGGGAAAATGTATTTGTTTGTTATTTGTTTGATAATGCCCATTTGATCTTGAATGAGATTGTCTTGAAGAGATTGGTCAGCAGATGGTTCATTGAGGGGACATGAGGGCAGTGTGGTGCTCTGCTGTAAGCTTCTGTGACACCCAATTTAAAAAGGTGCTGAGCTACAGATCCCCCCCCCCCTGTTCACAGATCACATGTTTAGTCGTACCATCGCTTTCTAGTGTACCAGCTAATGCAGTAGCGTGCCCTCACATATAAGGACAAGGGATTGCTTCTTTTGTAAAATACATTTAGTCATAAATCCACTAAGATTCAGCTGCACTTGAAGATAGAGCAGGTTGGTAACTGGAAGGTTGCCAGTTCGATCCCCAGCTCCTCCTAGCTGAATGTCAAGCTGTCTCTGAGCAAGAGACCTAACCCTAACTGCTCCCCATGAGCTGAGTGAGTGGATGTGTGTGGATGTGCTGAGTGAGTGGATGTCATTTACATGTTTGTAACATGTAATTGTAAAGTGTAAGTGCAAGAGAAGGACACTTAAGCAAACTTAAGACATGCAATACAAAATAGTTTGACACAACCTGTTTTTCTTATATTTCTACTTGTGTCTACTGTGTGCATTTCTAAAATTCCTTGAAGTCTGTTGGATTAGGGATGGGTGTATTTTATGTTTATAATCTTTTCATTTATTGACTGTATGAACAACGTTTCTCATAGCCATGGAGAAATACACAGTCATTCACCACCCCAGGAAGCCATACCCCTTATCCCTTATCCCCTAACCCTAACCCTAACACACACTTAAATGGAGTGCAAGCAGAGGCTGTACAATGGTCTCCATCTGCCAGAAGCATCTTTAACACTGCTGGCTTTGCCTTTCACTTGTTGTACCCTCAGTCCACAGAGGTATACACACCACAGCTATATGAGCTCATCACATTTACCTTATCCTTTGTTGTATTATCATTAAACGGCAACAGCTAAGTAAGGGATCATCATGTATGGTCTGCAGGGTGCTGTTCTTCTGTCCAACACTTTCTCTTAGTGAAAGCCAAAGGTCAACCAGGGGTACAATTGGCTGCAGAAAAGTATAGAACTACTTTCTGCTTGCTTTCCAAAGTTCTTGGCTCAGCGGTCAATGCATAGTAGTAACTGAAGTCACCACTACATGGCAACACAATATGGCCGCAATTCTATAGTTCACAATCCTTGTGAACTGTAATAGTTCAGTAGTTCACCTTGCAATATACTGTGTCAAGTCTGATCTGGACACCTTAACTGATGAGTAACCAGCAAACAGCTATTAAGTAAATCACATCCATTCTTTCAACCATTGAATGGTTGAAAGAATGGAGAGAACTTGAAAAGGTTTGAGTGAAATGAATTATCATACAGACAATAACAATGGTTATATTAAAATTAGATGTGGCTTGAGCACACAAAACCAAACGTAATAGTGACAGTTGACAAAACACCAGAATAATAATAAATATATATTTCAAATATGGATACGTCAGTTCAATATTTGGTCTAGTTGCCATAATTATTGGAGAGTGATTGCATATTTTGTGTGGCCATAAGGGTCTGTATATCGTATAACATCAGTGACACATTGTGGAAAACCTCCAGCCTCCCCATTCAGAATGACCAATGACCACTGCCAGGCCACGGCCCTGGCATTGTTCTTGTATAACTGCATCTTCATTTCATTTCATCTTTTTTTTAGATACACAGCAAAAGTAAGCCAAACAGGTATAATTAAAGCTAATATCAATAACAATAACAAACTCAAATGCATTGGGCTGGTGTGGCCGAGGGAAGCTGGTGACTCAAGTCAACACTATACTTCTTCTTCGTCTGCGGCTCTTCATGACCACTGAGCTTCGTCCCATCGTAGGTCACGCTTTGTTCCTGAGAGTTAATCACGTTGTTGAGAATACATAGGCCAACAAAAGTGTGACTGCCTTTCTTCCTGTCTTCCAGGGCCAGCTGTTTCATTTGAAATAGTCTCATTTGGTTCCCGCAAATCATTTCCATGAAAAGGACTAGACTGTAAATGGATTGTATAATCTGCAGGATAATGATGCAGAGCTAGGAAGATTGAAAGAAGCAAGGCTTAAAGCTGCACCACCCAACCCTAGAAACACCTTTAGGGCCACGTCCACACCTACCATAACGACCCCCCCCCACCACCACCACCACCCAACCCTAGAAACACCTTTAGGGCCACGTCCACACCTACCATAACGACCCCCCCCCACCACCACCACCACCACCCAACCCTAGAAACACCTTTAGGGCCACGTCCACACCTACCATAACGACCCCCCCCCCCACCACCACCACCCAACCCTAGAAACACCTTTAGGGCCACGTCCACACCTACCATAACGACCCCCCCCCACCACCACCACCACCCAACCCTAGAAACACCTTTAGGGCCACGTCCACACCTACCATAACGACCCCCCCCCCCCACCACCACCCAACCCTAGAAACACCTTTAGGGCCACGTCCACACCTACCATAACGACCCCCCCCCACCACCACCACCCAACCCTAGAAACACCTTTAGGGCCACGTCAAAACCTACCATAACGACCCCCCCCCACCACCACCCAACCCTAGAAACACCTTTAGGGCCACGTCCACACCTACCATAACGACCCCCCCCCCACCACCACCACCCAACCCTAGAAACACCTTTAGGGCCACGTCCACACCTACCATAACGACCCCCCCCCACCACCACCCAACCCTAGAAACACCTTTAGGGCCACGTCCACACCTACCATAACGACCCCCCCCCACCACCACCCAACCCTAGAAACACCTTTAGGGCCACGTCCACACCTACCATAACGACCCCCCCCCCCACCACCACCCAACCCTAGAAACACCTTTAGGGCCACGTCCACACCTACCATAACGACCCCCCCCCACCACCACCACCACCCAACCCTAGAAACACCTTTAGGGCCACGTCCACACCTACCATAACGACCCCCCCCCCACCACCACCACCACCCAACCCTAGAAACACCTTTAGGGCCACGTCCACACCTACCATAACGACCCCCCCCCCCCACCACCACCACCACCCAACCCTAGAAACACCTTTAGGGCCACGTCCACACCTACCATAACGACCCCCCCCCACCACCACCCAACCCTAGAAACACCTTTAGGGCCACGTCCACACCTACCATAACGACCCCCCCCACCACCACCACCACCCAACCCTAGAAACACCTTTAGGGCCACGTCCACACCTACCATAACGACCCCCCCCCACCACCACCCAACCCTAGAAACACCTTTAGGGCCACGTCCACACCTACCATAACGACCCCCCCCCCACCACCACCACCACCCAACCCTAGAAACACCTTTAGGGCCACGTCCACACCTACCATAACGACCCCCCCCCACCACCACCACCCAACCCTAGAAACACCTTTAGGGCCACGTCCACACCTACCATAACGACCCCCCCCCCCCCACCACCACCCAACCCTAGAAACACCTTTAGGGCCACGTCCACACCTACCATAACGACCCCCCCCCACCACCACCCAACCCTAGAAACACCTTTAGGGCCACGTCCACACCTACCATAACGACCCCCCCCCCCCACCACCACCCAACCCTAGAAACACCTTTAGGGCCACGTCCACACCTACCATAACGACCCCCCCCCCCCACCACCACCACCCAACCCTAGAAACACCTTTAGGGCCACGTCCACACCTACCATAACGACCCCCCCCCCACCACCACCACCCAACCCTAGAAACACCTTTAGGGCCACGTCCACACCTACCATAACGACCCCCCCCCCACCACCACCCAACCCTAGAAACACCTTTAGGGCCACGTCCACACCTACCATAACGACCCCCCCCACCACCACCACCACCACCCAACCCTAGAAACACCTTTAGGGCCACGTCCACACCTACCATAACGACCCCCCCCCACCACCACCACCCAACCCTAGAAACACCTTTAGGGCCACGTCCACACCTACCATAACGACCCCCCCCCACCACCACCACCACCCAACCCTAGAAACACCTTTAGGGCCACGTCCACACCTACCATAACGACCCCCCCCCCCCCACCACCACCACCCAACCCTAGAAACACCTTTAGGGCCACGTCCACACCTACCATAACGACCCCCCCCCCACCACCACCACCCAACCCTAGAAACACCTTTAGGGCCACGTCCACACCTACCATAACGACCCCCCCCCCACCACCACCACCACCCAACCCTAGAAACACCTTTAGGGCCACGTCCACACCTACCATAACGACCCCCCCCCCACCACCACCACCACCACCCAACCCTAGAAACACCTTTAGGGCCACGTCCACACCTACCATAACGACCCCCCCCCCCACCACCACCCAACCCTAGAAACACCTTTAGGGCCACGTCCACACCTACCATAACGACCCCCCCCCCACCACCACCACCACCCAACCCTAGAAACACCTTTAGGGCCACGTCCACACCTACCATAACGACCCCCCCCCCACCACCACCACCCAACCCTAGAAACACCTTTAGGGCCACGTCCACACCTACCATAACGACCCCCCCCCACCACCACCACCACCCAACCCTAGAAACACCTTTAGGGCCACGTCCACACCTACCATAACGACCCCCCCCCCCACCACCACCACCCAACCCTAGAAACACCTTTAGGGCCACGTCCACACCTACCATAACGACCCCCCCCCCACCACCACCCAACCCTAGAAACACCTTTAGGGCCACGTCCACACCTACCATAACGACCCCCCCCCACCACCACCACCACCCAACCCTAGAAACACCTTTAGGGCCACGTCCACACCTACCATAACGACCCCCCCCCCACCACCACCCAACCCTAGAAACACCTTTAGGGCCACGTCCACACCTACCATAACGACCCCCCCCCACCACCACCACCACCCAACCCTAGAAACACCTTTAGGGCCACGTCCACACCTACCATAACGACCCCCCCCCCACCACCACCACCCAACCCTAGAAACACCTTTAGGGCCACGTCCACACCTACCATAACGACCCCCCCCCCACCACCACCCAACCCTAGAAACACCTTTAGGGCCACAGTCCACACCTACCATAACGACCCCCCCCCCACCACCACCACCACCCAACCCTAGAAACACCTTTAGGGCCACGTCCACACCTACCATAACGACCCCCCCCCACCACCACCACCCAACCCTAGAAACACCTTTAGGGCCACGTCCACACCTACCATAACGACCCCCCCCCACCACCACCACCACCCAACCCTAGAAACACCTTTAGGGCCACGTCCACACCTACCATAACGACCCCCCCCCCACCACCACCACCCAACCCTAGAAACACCTTTAGGGCCACGTCCACACCTACCATAACGACCCCCCCCCACCACCACCACCCAACCCTAGAAACACCTTTAGGGCCACGTCCACACCTACCATAACGACCCCCCCCCACCACCACCACCCAACCCTAGAAACACCTTTAGGGCCACGTCCACACCTACCATAACGACCCCCCCCCCACCACCACCACCACCCAACCCTAGAAACACCTTTAGGGCCACGTCCACACCTACCATAACGACCCCCCCCCCACCACCACCACCCAACCCTAGAAACACCTTTAGGGCCACGTCCACACCTACCATAACGACCCCCCCCCCACCACCACCACCCAACCCTAGAAACACCTTTAGGGCCACGTCCACACCTACCATAACGACCCCCCCCACCACCACCACCACCCAACCCTAGAAACACCTTTAGGGCCACGTCCACACCTACCATAACGACCCCCCCCCCACCACCACCACCCAACCCTAGAAACACCTTTAGGGCCACGTCCACACCTACCATAACGACCCCCCCCCCCACCACCACCCAACCCTAGAAACACCTCTAGGGCCAC
>NC_140289.1:13359265-13419265 GCF_964030765.1 Micromesistius poutassou
CAACCCTAGAAACACCTTTAGGGGCCACGTCCACACCTACCATAACGACCCCCCCCCCCCCACCACCCAACCCTAGAAACACCTTTAGGGGCCACGTCCACACCTACCATAACGACCCCCCCCACCACCACCACCACCACCCAACCCTAGAAACACCTTTAGGGCCACATCCACACCTACCATAACGACCCCCCCCCACCACCACCCAACCCTAGAAACCACCTTTAGGCCACGTCCACACCTACCATAACGACCCCCCCACCCACCACCACCACCCAACCCTAGAAACACCTTTAGGGCCACGTCCACACCTACCATAACGACCCCCCCCCCACCACCACCCAACCCTAGAAACACCTTTAGGACCACGTCCACACCTACCATAACGACCCCCCCCCCCCCCCACCACCACCACCCAACCCTAGAAACACCTTTAGGGCCACGTCCACACCTACCATAACGACCCCCCCCCACCACCACCACCACCCAACCCTAGAAACACCTTTAGGGCCACGTCCACACCTACCATAACGACCCCCCCCCACCACCACCACCCAACCCTAGAAACACCTTTAGGGCCACGTCCACACCTACCATAACGACCCCCCCCCCACCACCACCACCCAACCCTAGAAACACCTTTAGGGCCACGTCCACACCTACCATAACGACCCCCCCCCCACCACCACCACCCAACCCTAGAAACACCTTTAGGGCCACGTCCACACCTACCATAACGACCCCCCCCCCCACCACCACCACCCAACCCTAGAAACACCTTTAGGGCCACGTCCACACCTACCATAACGACCCCCCCCCCCCCACCACCACCACCACCCAACCCTAGAAACACCTTTAGGGCCACGTCCACACCTACCATAACGACCCCCCCCACCACCACCACCACCCAACCCTAGAAACACCTTTAGGGCCACGTCCACACCTACCATAACGACCCCCCCCCCCCACCACCACCCCAACCCTAGAAACACCTTTAGGGCCACGTCCACACCTACCATAACGACCCCCCCCCCACCACCACCCAACCCTAGAAACACCTTTAGGGCCACGTCCACACCTACCATAACGACCCCCCCCCACCACCACCACCCAACCCTAGAAACACCTTTAGGGCCACGTCCACACCTACCATAACGACCCCCCCCCACCACCACCACCACCCAACCCTAGAAACACCTTTAGGGCCACGTCCACACCTACCATAACGACCCCCCCACCACCACCACCACCACCACCCAACCCTAGAAACACCTTTAGGGCCACATCCACACCTACCATAACGACCCCCCCCCACCACCACCACCACCCAACCCTAGAAACACCTTTAGGGCCACGTCCACACCTACCATAACGACCCCCCCCCCCCCACCACCACCCAACCCTAGAAACACCTTTAGGGCCACGTCCACACCTACCATAACGACCCCCCCACCACCACCACCACCACCCAACCCTAGAAACACCTTTAGGGCCACGTCCACACCTACCATAACGACCCCCCCCCCACCACCACCACCCAACCCTAGAAACACCTTTAGGGCCACGTCCACACCTACCATAACAACCCCCCCCCCCCACCACCACCACCCAACCCTAGAAACACCTTTAGGGCCACGTCCACACCTACCATAACGACCCCCCCCCACCACCACCACCACCCAACCCTAGAAACACCTTTAGGGCCACGTCCACACCTACCATAACGACCCCCCCCCACCACCACCCAACCCTAGAAACACCTTTAGGGCCACGTCCACACCTACCATAACGACCTCCCCCCACCACCACCACCCAACCCTAGAAACACCTTTAGGGCCACGTCCACACCTACCATAACGACCCCCCCCCCCCCACCACCACCCAACCCTAGAAACACCTTTAGGGCCACGTCCACACCTACCATAACGACCCCCCCCCCCACCACCACCACCCAACCCTAGAAACACCTTTAGGGCCACGTCCACACCTACCATAACGACCCCCCCCCCACCACCACCACCCAACCCTAGAAACACCTTTAGGGCCACGTCCACACCTACCATAACGACCCCCCCCCCCCCACCACCACCCAACCCTAGAAACACCTTTAGGGCCACGTCCACACCTACCATAACGACCCCCCCCCACCACCACCCAACCCTAGAAACACCTTTAGGGCCACGTCCACACCTACCATAACGACCCCCCCCCCACCACCACCACCCAACCCTAGAAACACCTTTAGGGCCACGTCCACACCGACCATAACGACCTCCCCCCCCCCGTTTTCCTTGGCAGCGTGGCAGGAATTTCTCCGTAGACCGAAGAACAACAACAGCAGTTAAACCAGTTAAATACTTTTTTAATGTACAGTTAGTAATTATATTTACCAAGGGGCTGTATTCAAAGCTACACAAATAAAACAAATGAAACCAAACAAAAACAAATTATACAAAAACGTTGCCCAACTGATGGGTGCTGACGTCATCGTCTGTGTGTCTGGGGTTCTGATGAATCCTAAAACGAAAACACAGGGGGGCGTTTTTCTCTTCTTCACCCTGGGAGCTGGTCTCAGAAGAGTGTGTTTGCAGGCACTGAAAACACCAGGTCCGTCTGGACGGTCGGCCCAAACGTGCAAGACTTTACACAGACTCGTAGCCGTGGGGACAGGGCATTAGTCTCTGTGTTTGCAACCTTTCCAAACACAAACCAATGCTGGCATCTGGGAGTTGTTTGAACCCTATTCATATTACTTGTCAGATATGGAAATACTATTCGATTTTTGGTTGTTAGTAGGGAGTATAAAGAAAGCATCAGTTAATGGTTGTTATGGGCATACTTTATGAGCTTTCCTTTGTGCTGAGCACAATTGATTGTGAAAACACCAAATTGTTTCTACTGAATTCGTAATGTGTTCTGATGCATGCGTCTATCGACCAATAGACACAGAGATGGACACTATTGTGTTGTATGGATATTCATCCGCAGAAGAAAATGATTTGCCAAGAGATGTTCCTGACGTACCAGAGGTAAAGAGGCTGATAATACGAGGGGGGGGAGGGGGATTAGGAACACCTCACAGGACAGAAGTGGGCGAGCAGAAAATCTGTGCAATCATTGTGGCGTAGTGTAATCATAAATCAATGGTGGGAGTCTTCTGACAGCCCTCTAACACAGAGCACACTGTCGGCATCAGGGCGTCCACAGAGAACGGCTACGCCAGAGGCCATTAAAAAACAATTACGCAGCAATTACCACACCATGACATCATCAACAGGAGAGGGGCCCTGAGGGGCCCCTGCCACGTCGTCAGTCACCACAGCGCCCCGCAATCAACTGCAGCTGAGCATCACAGAGGGAGTCCTCCGACCAGGAAACCTCTGGGCGGAAATTAACATTTCAGTAAGGAAAAATCGTTCAGGCATTCGACAAAGATCCACGAACACAAACACACACAGATGGGCTGCTATAGCTGGGGAAAGACAACCGTTATCAGGGGAGGGGCAGATAGAACCATCTGCATTATTGTAATCATTTACTACATCATGCAAACGCAATTACAGCTAGAAGTAACTTTCAATTAATTCAAATGCTATATATATATATATATATATATATATATATATATATATATATATATATATATATATATATATATATATATATATATATATATATATATATATATATATGTGTGTGTGTGTGTGTGTGTGTGTGTGTGTGTGTGTGTGTGTGTTCTGGTAATATAGCACAGTAACAATAATATACTCCAATGCAATATGTCCAAACAAGTATAGCTTATTACAATTTGGCAAGCATATGTCCGACCAGTGAACGGACCACAGCCTCCATAACCCAGCTGGAAGCGCCTCACACTGTTTTTCTCACACTTTCCACTTTCTGCTTCCTCTGAGTCCCCAACAACAGACGCGTTGCTGTTCACAGTTTAAACTCGAACATCCTCCATGTTGCAGAAGCGTTAGCCTGGGCTGGTAGGGACTCCAGTTTTACACTCGCACACATCATTTGAATATTGCACAAGGGTACGCTAAATGGAAATATATTGTATGCGTTCTATTCAAGTTGACATGGGACAAGATAATAGGAAAAGGACAATAGAAATCAATAAAAAAATACAATTTGGTAAATTGGTTAAATTTCCTGTCCTGATTAAGCACAACGGAGACTAATTCAGGCCTACTAAATGTCCCACCATGTTCAGAGCAAATGAAGACCATTTTACGACCCATCAGTACACTGATTCCGAGGAGGTTTTCTGCTCATCTATTCATCTATCTCATCACCCCATGTTCTCTTCTACGACATAAAGAAAGTAACGGTAATCTTGTTCATCGTGTGGCTCAAACATTGAAAGGTAAATAGAATGCCTTGAGTACGCCCATTCTTCCAGACAATGACACACAGACGTGTTACCACAGATGAAAGTCTGCTCCCTCTTGCTTTGGCACTCTATCACAATTTGGATGCATCAATATCAATTGTACAATCCATTGTAGGTTAGGACACTAGGACTCGTTGGTGAACAAAGCCTGTATGCCTGTGTTTGGCTCAAACCCCTACAACTTGACCCAGCAGGAGGGATAAAGGCTCTGCATCTTCAAAGGAAGATTGTTCCGTTGCAGTTCATTGAAGATTGAACTAATAGAATTGATTGCAGACCACAATTGCCGTTATGCTAATGTAGAAGCCTGTAAAATCAGATGTGTGATTATGGCTGGAGGGAAGGGGCAGGACACTAAGCACATACATCACTGATGGGTGCTCCATCAATAAACCATATTGCTCCATCACTTAATACACACACATTGCAGAAATAAATACTTAATTTTTATGTTTAAAATTCACTTATGGTGGATGATATTCAAATTTCAAATGCTGCCATTTATTTCGGGCCACATACATAGAGAATCAAACCATATAGTCACCAGGCCTCTGACATAGAGCATCATATAGTCAACAGCTCTGACATAGAGCATCATATAGTCAACAGCTCTGACATAGAGCATCATATAGTCACCAGGCCTCTGAACAAGAATGATAAAGAATATATTCCAAGTAACAAAGCAAAATAGCAATTTTAATTTCATAATAGTTCATAATAGTGAACTATTCATAATTTAATCAGAAAATGTCTTTGTAAAACCATTGTTTAATCAACAAAGATATTCTAATAAAAATAAAAAATATAAAAATAAAAATATAAATTAGTATTTATTTATATGAAGACCAGACCTAATTCAAATGGGTCAAAGGACCCATATCAACAATTCAATGTTTAAATACAACACAGACTGGGTTTTCAGAATCTTCTGGATTCAACAATCCTTAATTAAATGCTGGATAGCTTTGTGTCTCCAGCTCTGACAGTCAGGCCATCACTTAACAAGGCTGGCATCCACATCCCCCCGGTGCTTTAGAGAGAGCCAGTAGCAACCAAAACTGGGCACTCAGGACGCCTGTGAAGAATTAACAGCTTGCTTTGAATACACAAACTGGACGGCGTCCTGGACCGTATATCAGACAAAGTCTCTACTGCCAAATGATTGGCAGGTCGAATATGTCAGGGAGCAGGTCGGGCTTACAAGCACGCGTCAAGGACATACAAGAAGAGGCAATGTGAATTGTAATGCCCACAACATGAACCTTGCCTTTCAAGATGCCGTTTCAAAAGTTAACATATGCCGAGATGTGATGAAGACAGTTAAAGAGCGTTCAATAAATAAAACACATTCAACGCAGTCAATTGATGGAAGGGTTAAATCATACATCATCACAACCACAATTTGGAATAAATCTAATAAATTACAGATAAATAATGTGTAAATAATTCATGAACTACTGTTCTGAACCTCAAATTCTGAAAGCAGGACTTTGAAGAAGTAATATAGCCTACTTTTTAGTGGATCACATTTGAATTAAAATTTTATGACCCCCCCAATGTTGACCTGAAGTTGGCGCCACTGAGTGTGCATGTGTACGTTCAATCGGATCGGGATTGGATTTTGCGTTCTGCGGGTGCACAGATTCTTTCCCGGGGCTGTGAGCCGGAAGTTGAAGGAGACGGTAGTCGTGTTGTTGTCACCACTGGAAGAGGAGAAACAGTGATTTATTTAAAAAGCTGGCGCAGAAGATGGAGGAAGCCGGTGTTGTGCCAAAGTAGTTACCCCCTATAAGGAGTGTATCCCGGCCCCGGGAGCGCGCATGCATCCAGTGCAGCACGCTTCGATTTCACCCCGTTCACCCAAGGTTCATCTAAATTGTTCAAATCGTTCATCTAAATGTTGATCATCAACGAGGTTGTAAAGTAGTAACTTCGGGCACATCTGTCAAAATAAACGTTTTTTTCATCTGACGTGTTTACGATCTTTATTAATTCACTGCGCCGCCCCCGGTCGCCGAGCAGCCCCCCCCCGGTCGCCGAGCAACCCCCCCCCCCCGGTCGCCGAGCAGCCCCCCCCCCCCCCCGGTCGCCGAGCAGCCCCCCCCCCCCCCCCCGGTCGCCGAGCAGCCCCCCCCCCCCCCCGGTCACTGAGCAGCCCCCCCTCGGTCGCCGAGCAACCCCCCCCCCCCGGTCGCCGAGCAGCCCCCCCCCCCCCCCCGGTCACCGAGCAGCCCCCCCGGCTGAACAAAGTGAACCTCTGGCACAAAGCTGTGCCAGAGGTTCACTTGGTTTGCATCCACACCGATTCTACTGGGAAACGGCCGCTCTAACTGGCATGGTCTGTCTGCACACTTCACATGGTCTGTCTGCACACTTCACATGGTCTGTCTGCACACTTCACATGGTCTGTCTGCACACTTCACATGGTCTGTCTGCACACTTCACATGGTCTGTCTGCACACTTCACAAACGGCTGTCATAGAGTCCACTTGACTCTGACTTGAACTGCACGGCCTCCTATAGGAATCCCTGTAGGGAGTGTGGCGCTCGTGTTGGACTGCAGCTACTCTCACACAGACACACATCCTTCTGCAGTGCAGACGCTGATCTCAGTTGGACTGAACTCAGACTGACAGTCAGGCACCGCAGGGGGTGAGTGGCCCTTCAGTTTATTTCTGACCGATAGTCTCTAACTGTGCCAGGTACTTTGACACAGAAAGATTTAGAAAGATCCCATATAACCCCCCTCACAGCAGGTTTAAGCCCTCTGCTGGCGCGCTGTGCTATCTCTCTATGAGAGCCCTCTGCGCCAGCCCTCTACATTGGTGCTTATCGCTAGCCCTCTATGCTAGCCCTCTACGCTAGCCATCTATGCTAGCGCTCTATGCTAGGCCTCTATGCTAGCTGTCTATGCTAGGCCTCTATGCTAGCTGTCTATGCTAGGTCTCTATGCTAGCTGTCTATGATAGCCCTCTATGCTAGCCGTCCATGCTAGGCCTCTATGCTAGTGCTCTATGCTAGGCCTCTATGCTAGTGCTCTATGTAAGCTGTCTACACTTGCTCTTTCATCTTTCTGCTACTGATATGAACCTTTCTTTCGTAGTGAACCCTTTTGACACTGAAAAGAGTGAGACCAAAGAAGAATAAATGCAGATAGTGTGTTCCAGAGAACGATTGTTGGTACCAAAGAATAAAATAATATCACTTTGATATCGCCTTCCCGGTTAATAGAGCATCAATCCCCACGCATGTGAGCCAATCATTTCACCCTGCTGAGCAGTATGAGACAAACACAAACTCACTGCATGCAAACACATATTTTGAACTATTTTGAATTTCATCACCGTTACATTGGAGAGGAAACAGTCTTTCACTAAGGCTTGTACAGCTGGGAGACTAGAGAGGGAAAGAGATACCATGCAATCTCTCGGTTTAGTGGGGTGAGGAAAGAGTTGTTATTGCATGTTATTATTCTATTAATAATTCCACCTTTATCAACCGCATTCTGATATTTCATGGAGCTTACCCGCTACACTGTGTATTAAACCTCTATAACCTGTATATAGCATGAGACAAATGATAAGTGTTCAGTCAAACAATACCGTCACAGCTCACAACCTCAACAAAGGTAAGCGTCGTTGACATCATTTCCACACCGACTTCTATACTTTTTGAACACAAGGACTTGAAACAAGGTGCTGAGCAAGTAGCACTCTGGACCACAACCTTTAGCGTTCACATGTTGTTAACATGCAGCGGGTGTTTGTGGCCGTGCAGGAAGGTCAGACACGCAGCATACAAGCTGAGAGGCCACGGAGACTCAAGTTTTTCTGCGGAAAAGGGAAACAACAGCAACAACAACTTCTGCCGTCCTCACACAGCACAGTAGCCTCCTGCTAGCCTGCTCAATTGTTCACATTCCCTTATAAATCCTGGGAAAAATGTTTTACAGATGCACGTCTCCATCGACAAGCAGGCTCAACGTTTTTCTCCCTGCTGCCTGCAGGTGTGGAGCTAATCAAGGAGCGAACCAAAGGAAGCCACAGCAGGGAAGGTCAGTACGAGGAGCCCTTTGTAGAGGGATACCGAGTGTGAATTGGACACATTAAAAAATGTTTGGACTGCTTATAGAGCACAGCTTATTGTGAAGACGGGAAGGGAAAAAGGATGGACATCGTCCAGGCAAGAAGACATTCCCTGTGGACCTCCCCTGTTCTCTGCGACCCTCTCCCCAGGTGTAGCAGAAGAATACAGCCCCCAGCTGGATTACTATGGTCTTTAGTGATGGGTCATTTGCGACCGAATCAGTTCAACTCTTTAACAACAACGAACTGACCTGATTCCATGTTTCAGTTCTCTATCGTTCGTTCTCCCAGACTCGACTCCCACTCGCTGTTCACTGTGTTAAGTTAGAGTGGTGAAGAGCGGGGCCTGGGCAACAACATCCCGATTCCGAACATTCCTCAGCTGAAAGGAACTTAGTTGTAATGTTGTGTGTTGATTGATGACCATTTGCACGATCGTTTGAGAACGAGGGAGGAGCTGAGTCTGACTGACTCAGCTGAGAACCGCGCATTCCATGATTCACCGCTACCGGAAACGCAACAAACAAACGATTCTGAACGATTCTTTGTGGCGAACTGACTCAAGGAAAAGAATCATGAAATCCATCACTAATGGTCATGTCTCCTCCGGCTTATTAATCAAGATCCTTGAAGTTCTGCTCCTAAAGAGTGTGGGTGTCTTAGTCTCTGTGATAGTGCAGCATCGTGCTACAGAATAGTACTATCAAAAATGTTACTGATAAACAAAATACTTATTTAGTATTTAGCAGGAAGGATGTCTTGTTCTGATGAGCTGTGTTCATTTGAAATGGCAGGGGTGGCACTGAGGTTACGTGGAGGGCTTTCTAACGGTAATGACTTGCAAGGAAAACTTCACAAGCTAGTGACTTCGAGAAAATTGAGAATTACATTTTGGGGTAATGGGTTAGCCCTAGTCAGCGTTCCAGCAACATGTTAACAGATAGTCCTGGTGGGGGTGCAGATAATAGGAGATAATACAGCAGAACGAGAGACACACACATAGTTGTAACCAAAGAAAGGGAGCGAGAGTTCATGTGGTCAGGGTGTCCCAGGGGTAGATAAGTGTCAGGGCCGTGAGGAAAGATAGTCTTGTGTTTAGAATCTAGGTTAAAAAGGGCATGTCCTCCATGGAAGAAAGCTGTCTTGCTATCTCATATGAAGTAAGCAACATGAGATGGCAACATGGAGTAAGGGTGTTGAAATCTCTTCTTGCCACTGGCTGGATTGTTCTGAAAGAAAACAGGTTGTTCTTTTTCAGTGCACTAAGGTATCACATGTGAACTGAGCCACCCAGACCATCTCTCTCTGTTCCATGTTGAATTTATTTTCAATTTGTTGTTTTGCATGTGTCTGATGAACAAAATTGAATTCCCTAATGTTCGATTTAAGTAAACACAGGGGTAGCAATTATTAAGTTGCAATGCATCTGCTGGACTTTTCACACCAGAGAAGAAGTATTCGAAGGGCAACTACCAAACATTTCAGAAAAACAACAAAGAAGGAAAATCAATAGCAGCTCCTGGGCCCAGATGAAGAGAGCAGCCCGCCGCCGCCGGCCAGGAGCGCAACGGCTCCTTTACCTCAATCAGTTCATCCATTCACCCAGCGCGTCTACCAGCACCCTGCCTCCTCCACGTTCACAACACATTAATGTAGACGTCCACCAGGGCGGGGCCCTATGGGGACAACCTGCCCCCGCTCAGGTGTCCCCTGGGGGGGGGGGGGGGGGGGCTCTGCTGCCTGTGGAGCTAGAGGGACACATGTTGTTACGTGGTTAGTGTGCTCCTCTTTGGAAACGGTTAGCCTAATGATACGTTAAAGAGGTGGAGGCGAACATGGCAAGTGGTTGGCAATTCTGTGGCCCAATACAGATAACCACATCAACTCCCAGTAACAGGTTCCCACCCTGCAGAACGCTGCTCATTCATATGTAGGACTTTGTTTCATTCATTGTTTCAGGCTGATGCTTCCTCTTACTGCAGCCAGCCGCTCTGAGCTGTTTGATGCTGCTTGATGTTGTTCTTAAATACTGTGTGTTTGTGTGGGCATGCTTTACTGACGCTACTGTATGAACAAGTACAGGCTCCAGAGAAGTCATTGACTTTAGTTTCTAAGACATTAACAATTTAAGTTTAGCTGAATCAAACTTGTTTGATTAACAAAGTAAGTTAGTTAGTTAATAGCTGAACTAAGCTAGAAAAAGAATACCCAAACGTTTCAAATATGGATTCTGTTCATATAGTTCATTGTTAATAATGATAGTAAATGGTCTAATAAAGGATAAAAGGTCTTTACTGTACATTTACTAACATGAGTTTGTTTTAGCATTAACTCCGCTGGGTGTTCATATAGACTCATGTCTGGACCGGGGACCGACCGGGCGTCTGGGGCACTGCCTGTGCCTGCCCTCATGGAAAGACGAGTCGCCCAATAAAGATTGAGCCTTTCAACTGCACTATTTAAAAATATTCACACATGTAAAAAGGGAATAACAGTATTCCTAACAAATGAATGAAATGTTCTCCTTTGTGCAGCGCCTCCCTCACAATGTCGCTATGTCGCTGTGTCGCTATCAAACATCGACACGCTGTCAAGGTGTCTCTCTGAGAGTCACTCGAGCAAGAATGAAGAAGGCTTACTGTCCAGGGAAAGCTATGATTGACAGGGAATGGGAGTCAGAAGAAGAGTCTCAACTCACTGGCAATGTGATTAAGGAGAGCCCTGAACAAAGCAGAACAACCTGCCTGACTCAGAGCTCCACCTGGAGTACATCGGGGACACAGGAAGGCGGGGTGCAGATGATATCAGCCAACCGTTTGCATTTTTAATGGCTTTGACAGAGAAGGGATCAGAGCATATTAAGCAATGGATTTGTCACGGCACAGCGGCTCATGCAGTCCGTCACCAGGCTATTATAGCCTCCCTCCAACATAATGACCCATGCAACATAGACGGGACCTTTTTAATCAGTGGCACAGGAGGCCCAGCTCTTCATTACAGAGTCTGGGCCCCGTGTGTGTCTGTGGTTGGTGTTGGAGAGAATAAGATATCCATCCATCCAGTAATCCATACCCCCGTCCACATCAGAAACAGCACAAGGGGATGCTCTATGGGCCTGGTGTGTGTCTGTGGAGTGTGCCCTGGTGTGTGTCTGTGGGGAGGTGTGCCTGGTGTGTGTCTGTGGGGAGGTGTGCCTGGTGTGTGTCTGTGGAGTGTGCCTGGTGTGTGTCTGTGGGGAGGTGTGCCCTGGTGTGTGTCTGTGGAGTGTGCCTGGTGTGTGTCTGTGGGGAGGTGTGCCTGGTGTGTGTCTGTGGAGTGTGCCCTGGTGTGTGTCTGTGGGGAGGTGTGCCTGGTGTGTGTCTGTGGAGTGTGTCCTGGTGTGTGTCTGTGGGGAGGTGTGCCCTGGTGTGTGTCTGTGGGGAGGTGTGCCTGTGTGTCTGTGGAGTGTGCCCGGATTTTGCAAGCGAGTCGAAAGACAAACTGCAACCTATTTCTTGATATTTGCTTGGCGAAATTGCTAGACAATTTTCATCGTACATTTCATACACTTATTCACACAATTCCTTGTTTCAGTTTAACATAATTCCCACATTTCCTTGTTCAAGTTTAATATCGTTTTGGTAGTTAGCCATCACTTTTATTCAGGGAGCCTGAGGTCTGAACTTGAAGTCCTGTATTCAGATCAGGACTTGCAGGGTGACAGGGGAAAGCTGTGTGATTTCTTGGTGTTCATGGAGTTGGACAGTTCAATGCCTCAACTTTACAAACTGTTCTCATTAGTGGCAACAATTGGAGCTACATCTACATCTGAGCTTCTCCTGTTTAAAGCGGCTCAAGTCCTACACCCGTAACACAATGGACCAAGGCCGTTTAAGCAGCCTAGCTCTGCTGGCCATTGAGAGGACACTGGTCAAGTCACTGGAAATGACAGCTAGTTGGTATGACAGAGCATTTCCTTGAAAGGGAACAGAGAGCATAATTTACATATACATAAATTGACAATTTATATGATGTAGGCCGAAAATGAGCTTCCCCTCTTTGAACGACCAGCAGCCACCACTGGTCTATACATAAATCTACCCCAGGCACATGCCTCTTTGAATTCTATCCCATTCTGTTATATATTTTTAATTCATATTTCTCTCATTATTATTTTCCTACACTTGTAGTTTTTCTTTTGACCTCATATGTAGTTGGCTTGTCTTTAGATTGCCAGTCAAGATAACTACCCTGTGTTTAGCTGTTCATTGAAATAATACAACTCTTAAATCACTTTATTATATAACAGAGCCATGTGGGGTTCACTCTTCATCCTCTACCAAACGATCTTGCACATGAACCCAGTGGGATGGTTGTTAGTGTACTGGTTGATGAACTCTTTGAAACCTTGGTGCGGTAGATTGGAATACAAGTCCACACGTCCTGGGATCCTTCTGTCGCTCTCCCGCCTGACACTTGTCATTTTAGGCTTGACCGGCGCTGTGCGTTTCACGTGAGTCTGCGCTGGAGAAGAGAGGCTCTTGCGTGTTTGATCTGTAGATGTTGGGCTGAGTTCTCGTCGTTCAGGATCGCTAGAGTGGAAATCTGCGGGTGGGTTATGATGTATATATGAGGTCACTCCGTCAGGGCCTTGCCAGGAGAGTTGTAATCCAGTGCGGTGGCAGAGATCGTCGAGATGGAGCCAGTCAGAGCGCACTCCGAACCCGGCGGCCTTGATGTCGAATTTTCCATTTTGCTTCAGTTTGAACCAGAGGAACTGGGTTTATTCTGTTCACACACACACACACACACACACACACACACACACACACACACACACACACACACACACACACACACACACACACACACACACACACACACACACAGACAGACAATGTTTATTGCGATGACTTTGAGTTATTTACCTATTTTTTGAGTGGTAGAGCAACATATTTGTTATATTTTATATTTCTGCACTTTAGTTTGCATGATTTGTGACTGTCACTGACTGGAGATCAGTGGTGGAAGAAGTACCTGAAAGCCACACTAAAAGTACAGATATCTACCCAGAAAGTGACTGGTAAAAGTCACCCAATAGAATACTACTTGATTAAAAGTCTTAAAGTATCTGATATTAATTGTACTTACAAAAGTCATGTTCTTATAATATATGTACTTAAGTATTGAAAGTAAAAGTACAAGTAAATACTGTTTTAACATTTATTGGAACTTTCAAAATATGTGAACTATGACATCAATACTAAGGGCCCTATCTTGTGATTTCCCCCGCAGCAAACTCACTCAAACGCACCACTAGACTTGCGCCTGGAGAGGCATGTCGGCGAAAAGCAGAGGCGTGTTCCGGCGCAAATGATACATGGTGCTATTTTAGTGATCCAAAAAACAATCGTGGCAAATACCTGGTCTAAATGCACAATTCCCATGATCCCCTGCGCACGCAGAACCCGAACACACGTAGGCGATACACAGCACAAACATGCAAACGATTAGTCTGATTGAATTATGATGTCAAAGATTTTTCATATTTGTGACTGTAACTGCATAGAAATAGCATGTGGATTGTGACACATGCATATTATGAACACAAGTCTATAACGATAATATATACAATACTGGTACCAAACGATGTTTATTAATTATATTGCCACATATCATTAAATAGACCCACAGTCGCGGCCACAGGACAGCACATCATGGGCTAGGCCTGTGTGTTAAATACTCTTTGCCGAAATTTATATGATGACTCATATAATGTGGTAGAAGAAAACGCTATTCCATGTGTGAATTAGGACTATTATTTGGCCATAAACTGAGCCATTTCAAGTTTGAAATTCATGTGGTCATGCATCTGTCTCAGCGGAGACTGCAAACTCGCTGTCAAAATATCAAGTTTAAATGCACTGGCTCTTAAATGAGATGGAAGATGGCAGTCATTGGTTTATTGCATGTTACGCCCAAAACACACCTACGGGTAATTAAGCTACTTCAGACCAACCCATTTTAGATTTGCGTCGGGCGCAAGAGTCATTTATCCGCCGGTATAATAGCAACAGTGCCAGAGATCCGCCCACAAAGCTACTTCATTTCGCGTTTCACACTTGCGTTTCAGACCGCTAAAATAGGGCCCTAAGGGTTTTTTCTCACCTTCCCTCCCTCTCCATTCTCCCTCTCTCCCTCACAGTAACGACCCTGTTCTAGTAGCCTATTTAGTATGATTTAGCTGCCATTGTGAAGCATCTTTGAGCATTTGGAAAAACGCTATATAAAGTTGATCTATTATTATTATTACTTGACATCATTGTTTCATTTTTAATTGTAACTTTGATTACATTTGATGATTTGACGTGCTAGAAATATTAACCATTTAGCTAAAATAAAACAACCCTCAAAATATTCATGCATAAAATGATCTTACATTTATGTAAAACCTCAACTTGAAATAATTGTACAAGAACTTAAAGAACATCAACCGGAGAACTATGTCCAGTCAACGCCAGCTCAACTAATACATCATGAATCAAAACTCCTTACAACTGGCGCAGAGGTTTGAGTGACAGGTCTGATGGCCCTCTCTCGCCCCTAATTACACCCCCTAGGTGCCTATCTCCCACCCCGTAATACTAACGTTATTGGGTCAAAGCGAAACGGTGTGTGAAACCGCCCAACACTCTGTACTTGCCGTGAGTCTAAACAAAATTGAACCATGGTGGGTTGAGAGCAACCTGTCAATCAACGTTACCTTCTAGCTAGGACCACCATTGATTTGCCAAACTTGCTGTTCCCACATCCCATCGTCATGACATTTCTAATTTCTTCAGTAAGGGCAAATGTATTGAAGTAAAAGTTTACATTTTATTTCGGAAAAGTAGGGGATTAAAAGTGAAAGTTCCTAGAAATGTAGTAGTACAAATCCCCCAAAAAACGACTTAAGTACACTAACAAAGTATTTCTACTTCCTTACCAAACACCACTGCACGAGATCAGTAAGATTCCTATTTATTTTTCTTTTACACTTCAATAGTTAAAAAAGATGTTATGATATCAATTCATCTCAACACATCGGCCTGGCCTACAGGGAAGAGCAGTTTATATGTTGACTGCTTCCAATGTTGTGTTGGTCATAGTATAGAATGATTTATTGCTTGTGTTTAGTGAATAATACAAAAGATAAGGAACTTTAAAAAGAAAAATTGCATGCTAGATCGCAATTGCAATATTGGTTAAAAAAAAATCACAATTTGATTATTTTCCCAAATCCTTCGGCCCTAGTTTTCATTCACTTAAGATTTATGTCACTTTTAAGTGAAAAGGCTATACTTGAAGTCAACAACATGACCTCATCTGATCCTACAGTGTGGTTACACTGCACTTGCTTTTTGATCATAACAATACGGAACACCTCGGGGTGGCGGTTCCAAGCCATTTTGTTGAGTTTGATCAAGTGAAATGGCTATACTTAAAGTGAATAATATGGCCCAATGATCCTACAGTGCTGTTGCACTGCACTTGCTTTTTGATCATTCAGGGTTTCTGACCTTTTTTTTTGATTTCTGGAAAAGGTATGAAATGGTGGTTGGCTGTGGTGCTCTTTGCTCTGTCTTTGCCACACGCCTGTATACATTATATATATAAATGTAAATGTAACTACAATCAGGTGCTGATATTAATTCACATGAGCTACAGGAGCCGTGTTTTCACGGAAATGAAAACATTTTCAACCCAAAAAAGAAATGCAGGCATACGAGGCAGAAGTCTATTCACCCACCAGCTGCTCTAATGGGGATTCATCTTCCAATATAAATGTTAATAATCACTCATTACTCTGAGTGCTGCCACAGAGGAGGCAAACATGCCTCTCTCCATTGATCTGAGTTTATTTCTTTGATTAATCACTTTTAATTTAGTTTTCTGGGGTAAGGTTGACAAGGCTGACATCACTGTATCACATTAAACCAGCAGTTAAACCACCAGTGACTTTGTGAGTTGTGGCCAAATGAGTGCAACATTACATTATGATCCAGCCCAAAGAAAAGGCTTGTTGTATCCAGGGGAGCCAAAAGGCAACTAAGAAATCACTTCAAATCAACAGGGTATAGTGTTCATAGGTGCTCTGTCCCAGCGGCACACACAAGCCTGTCAGGGATATTCAGACCCATTTTGATGAAGCATTCATTTATGGAGGTCATGCTTTTTCATATTAGCTTCTCTGCCTCCTTTCAGTAATCAGGGCAACATTGAGCCACCTCCTCAAAACCACTCATTCAAAAAATGACTAAACGAACTAGCTGAATGATGAAGAGCACACTTCATCATTACAGCATTAGTATTGAGTCAAACAAGTGGCTAAAGTTATTGACTTGAGTCCAAACCTTGGAACGAGCCCCGCTATCGGCCATTGTTTTGTGGGCACAGCAGAGGCGGGCAGACAGCTTCAGGGATAACTAAATGCAATCAGTCAATCAGGACTCTTATAACTCTCAAACCTTTGTTTTGACTGCATTGTGTGCTTTATTACAAGTCCAGTGTTGGCAAAGTGCCCCCCCTCAAATACCAAGAAGAAGGAAACTAGAGCGTCCATTCTGAATGACCACTGTCATTTTGTCTATTTTCCATTGTGGAACACCCCAGCTTGCGGTATTTTACTCTATTGTAGATGTGAAATACACACCTATTAGCCACTGCCAGGTTGTCAGGTACCTTTGAAGGATGCTTCAGGTCTCGCAAGAGGCCAATAGGGTTCAGCTTTCAGCAGCGTCTGACATGTCAGTGACTTGACATCTGGAGTGACAGAAAGATGCAGGGGTTTTTAGGAGTTACTGCACAGTTCCTGGTGAACTTTAGCTTTATCAACTGCGGCAATGCTTCCAATATAAAGAAGGCGTTATCCATTTGCTACCAGCCTAACTCTGTTCAACCTGCTGATGATGCCACATCTGATTCTGAGCTAGAGAAGGGAGCCTTGCGGGAAGAGGTGAAAGGTGTTGATAAGGCACTGGGCCACCACCAGGCAAAGTGCCTCTCTAAAGCTGGTCAAAACAGACAGCTTCAAGGACTGCAGAGAGCGGAAATTAGCCCTGGGCAAGGCTGCCAGACTAGAATGGGAGAACTCTTAGTGGGACGGGGACATCATGAGCATATACCTACTGCAAGACAGGGAGGGGAGGGGACATCATGAGTGTGTACCTACTGCAAGACAGGGAGGGGAGGGGACATCATGAGTGTGTACCTACTGCAAGACAGGGAGGGGAGGGGACATCATGAGTGTGTACCTACTGCAAGACGGGGAGGGGAGGGGACATCTGGAGGAGCCTGTGTAGGAGCTGTCTACAGGGGGCCACAGCCATGACACAGGGGGCCACAGCCGTGACACAGGGGGCCACAGCCGTAACACAGGGGGCCAGGGGGCCCACCCTCTCCAGTGTGGTACCAGGGGCCCTTTCCCTTCATCGTCACCTTCACACGTTGAAGCCTGGAACCTCTGCCCTCAGGTGAGTACCCTGAAGACCCCTCCAGAAGACCTCCATTCGGCTCAGATTCAGGGCATCTTTCTGAAGGTTATCACTGTGGGTTATGCAGAGGACCCTACTTGATCCCCTGTTTGCCCTTCCATGGTCGTCATGATGTGCTAACGACAGAAGAGAGGAGGGAGAATGTGAAACCTCACTCAAAAGGTATGTGTCAAATAGTTCAATTACTGAAATGTATGTTTGTTAATATTGAGTTCATACTTTAATATTTGGATGTTTTATGTAACAAACGTAACAAAAATACATCAAAGCCTGTCCACCTCTTTGTGATAATAATAATAATAATAATAACTCCCTGGCTGCCCCATCTTGTCAGACAAATTGCTCGGCGATGCATCCGAGGTTGGGACAGAAGACGTGGAAGGAAGGCCAGCAGCCAGCGCCTGCCAGAGAGACACCTTCCTTTATCTTCTCCACAGCGTGGGGTGTGAAGTGACATGCAGTCGACTGCCGATGAGACCTCCCTGATGTTATGGGAAGCAAATAAAAGCAGATTAGACTCAAGTGCCCCTGTGGAGCGTGTGTTCAGCCAGGGGCCCATTATGCCCCGTTGTGCCTGAGGGCCCGGCTTGGATGCGTTCCAAAGCCACTTTTTAAAATCCAATTCCTGGAATTTGTTTTGTTTAAGACTACATAGTTTAGTTTGTTAACGTCTATACGTCTGGTGATTTCAACGGCAGTCGTAGTGTTTGAGTGAATCACATTGATTCATCTAATCCGCCTAATACATTTGTTACGAGATATGTTAATATGGTGAATTTGAACCTTCTTTGACATTTATTTCACTAAATTCCATTAAATAGGCCTTTTAAAAAAAAAAACCCTCTAATATATCACCAAATTAGTCTCCTAATGAATCAACCAAAACTGTTTAAGATGGTCAGGAGGTTTTCAGATAGCAGGCTATTAGATTACATTTACCAAAAATGATGGGCCAAGAATGCGAATACATGAATGAGTGGATCAGTAATGAGTCTATGGTTTCCATGACAATCTGGCTTTGGAAACGAGTGGCATGCATTACATGACACTGTGGCTGTTGAAGTGCATTCATTGTCAGTCGAGTGGAGAGCTCACCTGACATGGTAACACACATCGCTGACAACCTATCGAATGCTTTCCGTTTTTTTTCTTTGGGTGATTTGATTGAAATGCGTTCCGGTAGTTTATAATGATTTCTCATGCATTCAACCCCCCCTTTTGACAATAATACACTGCTTCCTTCTGACAATACTGTGATATCTCAATAACAACTCAATAGGAGCACAGACAGCAAGAGCATGAAGTGTGTGATCAGTATTCACAGTGCAGAAGCCTGTTAGTTATTGTTAAACATGCTCATAGCCTGGAGCAGCGTAGTGTGCAGAGCAGTCGTCCTGAGACTACTAGACTGACTGCAGAATGGAATCCAGCTTCCCACCCTGCATTGGTAAAGGCTTGGTGGATTTTTTATATGGTGTTTCAGCGATAAGTCAATTATAACTTGTTCAGCTTTGATGATGTTTAGGGATATAATGTCTACTCATCAAAACAACAAGGCCTTCGTCCTGTTGTCTATTCATCATCCGGCCTGGATGTGGACCTGCCATTCGTCCCCAAACTGCCCAATGTGTGCACACAACGTGATTTACCCTTCCCAACCCATCTGGACTACTGAGATATCCTCTGGACATGTTGAACTCATATTTATTTAATCACCTTTTAAACATTGAATTCTCAAGTTCACATACAAGCATTTCAAACTATAATTATTGAGTGATTAGCCTTTTAGGTTAAATGCAATCAGGCATGACAGTCGCAACCCACACATTTTCCATCACATTGTTTTCTTTTGCCTATCAAATCAACTAACGCCCCAATAAGTGTTCACAACAAGACTTTATAATAATAATACAGGGCGCCAGCTGACCGGGTCCAGGCCCTGCTTTGAGGCCCAAGGTGATGACGCCAGACTCAAGGGAGGTGTTGGTGATCCACGCCATCGGGCATGGAGACTCGTCAAAGGTCCCATATCATGCTTTTTAGGGTTAATAATTGCAGTTTGTGGTACTACTGGAATAGGGTTACATGCCTGTATGTTATAAATACCCCGTATTATTCCCACACTGTTCATTTCTGCAAAACCAATTTCAACGTCTTTCAAAAACGTTGTGTATCACGTCGCTTTAAAGCCCGCCTCCAGAGTAGCCCAGTCTGTGTGATTGGTCAGCACGCCCACTCTGTTGTGATTGGTCGAATGCTTTGCGCTTGTGTCTGCAAATTCACACCCTTGAGAAGTTGTAAACATTGAGGGTATCCGGGAGGCGGGACTTCTGCACCACTGCCCACTGCAGTCTGACGTCACACTGTTACAGTCTGACGAAGTAAAGTTGTTTCACGCACTTATCGAGGGGCGTTCTCGAGGGGCGCGAAAACACCCCCTGGCTCTGACTTAGATTTTTCTAGCTTAGCAGATGTAAAACATGAACACATAGGTCATATAACAGTGTACAGTAGGCAGGTGTAAAACATGAATACATAGGTCATATAACAGTGTACAGTAGGCAGGTGTAAAACATGAACACATAGGTCATATAACAGTGTACAGCAGGCAGGTGTAAAACATGAATACATAGGTCATATAACAGTGTACAGCAGGCAGGTGTAAAACATGAACACATAGGTCATATAACAGTGTACAGCAGGCAGGTGTAAAACATGAATACATAGGTCATATAACAGTGTACAGTAGGCAGGTGTAAAACATGAATACATAGGTCATATAACAGTGTACAGCAGGCAGGTGTAAAACATGAACACATAGGTCATATAACAGTGTACAGCAGGCAGGTGTAAAACATGAACACATAGGTCATATAACAGTGTACAGCAGGCAGGTGTAAAACATGAACACATAGGTCATATAACAGTGTACAGTAGGCAGGTGTAAAACATGAACACATAGGTCATATAACAGTGTACAGCAGGCAGGTGTAAAACATGAACACATAGGTCATATAACAGTGTACAGCAGGCAGGTGGGCATCAGGTCCAGGCAGCAGGTGGAGGCCTTTGACCTGGATCCCCATCTGGTGATGTGCGCGGGGCCACGTCAGAGAAGGAGTAATAGAAGTAACAGACACTGAAGTGAAGAAGTGGAGCCTGTGAGGGGCCCGGGCTCTGACCAGAGGAGGCCCTGGTCTGCTCGTAGATCCACTCTGTGTTGAACCTCAGGGGCACAATGAGCTGCTGAGGGTGGCGGAGACCGTTGATGGAGCAAACAGTAACTATGGGGTTAGTGTGACGGCTGGACAGTCCTACCTGTGAGTTTGATGCAAACCTTAATTTGAATAGATTTCTTAAAAAAATGTAACAAACCCCCCTTCTAAATAATTGAGACGCTCTTTGATGTAAAAGAGAGCCCAGGTCTAAAGCTCACTTGTTAGTGTCCATGAACCCTAAGTCACATACATTTTGCATTACTTCCTGTAGGACTACGCCCTCCTAATTGATCATTGCAGAATAGATAGATAGATAAGCTTTTATTTCAGACTCAAGGTCCATACAAAAAGAAAAATAAAAATAAAATCAAGACACACAGTACAAAAGTATTAAATAACACACAATGAAAAAGTAGTCTAATGACTCATTTTAAAAGACACTTATACCAGTGCCCCCAAAACTGAGACGTGCAGCGTGTGTCACTGTACATAATGTTCACCATCGCCACAACATTTTGATTCTCAGAATCATTTAACCGGCAGATGAACCTGTACATTACATTTCTCAGAACCGCTTGCAGTGTGTTCACTCCAGCACTCACAAACAGCTCACTCGCACTAGTCCATCTGGGCCTTTTAGTATCCTCAAAGCGTCATTGTATGCCACTTGCAGTCTCTGAAGGCTGGCTTTTTTATATTTCAACCACAGATGTGCAGTGTACACAGGTGAACCTTACGCTTTGAACAGAGTCAGCTTCACACCAACAGTGCACCAGCCGAATTTACGTGACAATACATTTGCTCGCACATACAACATACAACACTGACGATGTCCTCATCACCTGTCAGTTGGTCTGTGATCACATGACCAAGATATTTCACTTCACTGCAGATATTTAGAACTTTACCTGAGAGTTTAAAGTCAGGAAAAGTCATATGTCTATATTTGAATGCCCTCTTTTATATATATGACACCACCACCACTGGGGTGTGGCAACAATTCTCCATATCCATATGGGGAGAGGGGGGTGAGGTTGGGGCTTGTTGACCTTAGGGGTACATAAATAGGAACCTTGTATTTATCATTTCACTCAACAACAGATCATATGTGAGAGGAATGACCTCTCAGAGGTCATTTAATGAATAGTGTCAAATATATGTCCCTCATTAAATCAATGAGCTTGGTGTTTTTTTTGTTGTTGTTATTGTCGGTCCCAAATATGTCTGTGCTCTCAGAGTCACGTTGATTATTAATTGAGTTATCAATTAAAACTAAACTGTTATTTGCGATTTGGCTTTAAAGGCACCTTGGAATATGTGTCTATTTCCTGGCCGGCTGCACCTTGTTTACGGCAAAAATAAAACAATTAAAAAGCAGTTCAGCTGCCGCACTCCACATCATCAAGGAGTAGCTTTAGGTTTAGACCATCTTAAACTGAGCTCTCTTTATAGTTTTATTTTTAATCCATTGGGAGCTGTTGCTCCATGTGGCTCAGCTCACTCTAGGGTAGGATGACATTGTGGTGGTGAACCGCAGAGCTACACAGACACACAGTATAAGTATTCTCGGCCACGTGCATAAGCTCTGCGTGGCTTTGACACAGAACTGAGCCAAACTGAATAACAGAGTCACTCAACAAACACCAGCTCATTAGTCAAAAGTGCAAAAGTTTTTCATGGAAACAAACGATGGATAGAGAGTGGAAAGTTATCAGGTGATCTAAGATAAGGACTTGGTTTGTCTTTTTGTGTCTTTGCGTTGACTGTGAAAAGATTAGAAAAGAAACATCATAAGAGACAGATTTCCCTTGCATTCTTGCAATGGCAAGCTTGGGAACATTCTCTTGACAGGTGCAATAGATGAGATAGGAGATTAGTATCCAGAAAACCTGAAAGTCCAGTAATGAAGTCTTCAAAGCAAAGCCGGTTGAAGTTAGAGGCCCGTTTGATCCGGCTGAGGCCCTGTGTACACTGTTGTTGATCAGCCCAGTGTCCTCAGCAGAAGCAGAGCGATGCTGTAGTGGTCACTTGCGTGTGACCGCAGTGCGCGTGCATGTGAGGTCATAGACGCAGATATTAGGCTCAGTTTCAACACGTAGGACCAGTGGCGGCTGGTGATTACCTTTGTGGGTGGGGCGCAGTCAGGGACTGGGCGTCTGAACATGATTTGGTAGATGTGATTTCTTGTATTCTGGTGCATTTTGGGGACGGCCACTACCTAAGAATTCATTCAGATTCATAGCCTACATCCTGACTTGCAGGGCCTGGACAAGCTGACACTGCATATACAGACCTACTTTATGGCATTCCACCAACCATTGCTACTTGTATGGGTGTTATTCTGATATTGAGGCAAATCATGATCACTGTCCTACAGGACTACTGCTCACAACAAAGACTAACGGGGAAAAAATCATGTCTGTTTTTGGTAGGCCTATTTACACATTTAAGAGAAAATATGAAAACACATTGAATGGGTTTTGTGTGGGACTATCTACATTTTTATGAATTAGCCTGAAGCTTCAGAAAGTTTGTGCGTGTGTGTGTGTGTGTGTGTGTGTGTGTGTGTGTGTGTGTGTGTGTGTGTGTGTGTGTGTGTGTGTGTGTGTGTGTGTGTGTGTGTGAGACGTCAACCTTGGCGCGTCAACCTTGGCGCACACACAGCGGCGCTGCGGCATAATGGAGGCGCACGTGAGTGCAGCGGCTTGGAGCCCTCTCGTTAGGTGCTTGTTAGTTTTACGTGGCAAATGTATGGCAAACTCTGCCCAGCACAATGTGTATGATTAGCATCGGTTTCCCGAAGCAGTGTTCCAGTCACACTGTTTTCAACAAGCTAACAACATACCGCCCGAGATATCGAGGACACCGGGGTCTCCATGGACTGCTGTCGGCTCCCACAGGCAGCGACGGAGACGGAGGAGGGACAGGAAACAGAAGCGGGGATGTCGAGTCGGCCTGCTAATGAGGCTAAAGAAGAATCCACACAAACCCCCGCTCCCTAGTGTCTTCCTTGCTAACGTAAGATCCATCGTGCACAAAATGGATGACCTAGAGCTGTGGATAGCAACCAACAACTTTGTCCAGGACTGCTGTGCGTTGATCCTGACTGAAACCTGGCTCCATCCTGCTATCCCCGATAATGCAGTGCAGCTAGCAGGCCGCACCATTCACCATTCACGACAGGAACGCCGACTCTGGTAAGAACAGAGGAGGCGGACTCCAGGCCATGCAACTCACAAATACTGTTCCCCTCATCTCGAGGCATTAACTGTCATCTGCTGCCCCTTCTACTTACCTAGGGAGTTAGCTGTTGTTACCATCACGGCTTTATACATACCCCCAGACGATAACGTGAATTATAGCCCTCAGTTATCTTCATGGGTGCATAAGTAAACAACTACAGGCCCACCCAGATGGGGTTCATATAGTAGCCGGTGATTTTAATCAAGCATGCTTAAAGGCTGTCCTCCCTAAGTTCACCCAATATGTGAAATGTGCCACCAGAAAGAACGACACTCTTGACCATGTTTACTGCAATATAAAGCATGCATACAGATCTGAGCCACACCCTCACATTGGCCAGTCTGACCACCTCTCACTGCACCTTATACCAGCCTATACCCCCCACATCAGGAAAAGCAAGCCCTCCAGTAGGAAGATCAACATCTTGCCTGACGTCGCCCTCTCCCAGAGTCTTTTTGAAAGCCGGGATCTTGGGGAATATACTGAGACTTCCCTCTCTCACATCTCATTCTGTGTTGAAAATGCCACCATCACCAAACGGTTCAGGGTATTATTCCCCAACCAAAAACCCTGGATGACAGGTGCAGTGCAGCACCTTGTCAGGGACCGCAACTCAGCATTCAGGACAGGAGACAGGGCTCCAGCTTAGCCAGAGCTAACCTGAAGAAGGGCATTAGAGCTGCTAAGGTAGCATACAAAAAGAAAATCGAGGGATACATATAAAAAACTCCTGGACCTACACCTCCCTCCCACCACCTGCGCTTGGATTAAAGACTTCCTCTCCAATAGACCAAGTGAGACTCGGCCACCACCTTTCCCCCCCACTCACACTGGCTCCCCCCAAGGCTGTGTGTTGAGCCCACTCCTGTATACACTTTACACATCGGACTGCTCTCCTTCCCACCCCTCCAACCACATCATAAAATTTGCAGACGACACCACTTTGGTCGGTCTCATTTCAGGCGGCGATGAGTCTGAGTACAGAGCCGAGGTCCAGAAACTCTCAACTTGGTGCTCATCCAACAAGCTACTTCTCACTCTCGCTCTGGAAGAGCTCGCCGACTCCTGCTGCCTCAACAGGACCAGATCCATTTTCAAGGACTCTGCCCACCCTGCCCACCACCTGTTCAACCTGCTTCCCTCCGGCAGGCGTTTCAGGTCAATAAATGCACGCACCGCCAGACTAACCAACAGTTTCTTCCCCTGGGCCATACGTTCACTAAACCAAAAAAAGAACCCTCTGCAAACTATGGCCACCCCCCACCCCCTCAATCTTCCCCTCCCTTGCCATGATCAACCACAAACACCTCTGGACAATATTGCATTCTGTGCACCTATGCACTAGGCACTTTTCTTACTATTAGGCTGCGGCTAGTTTTACTCATGCGTGCTGGAGGGTGTTCTGCCTGGGAGGGTTTGGAGGGTATTTCGGTGTGTAAATGTTATGCTGCGTTTTGGGCTGGGTGAGTGTGTGTGAGCGAAAGAGAGAGTGCGGAGCATGTAGGGGATGTTTTTCTGTATGTTTACTTATTTATTAATTAACTATTTATTGCTCTTTTTTAAAAAAGCACTGACCAAGAGTGGCAACTTGAATTTCGTTGTGTTGATGCTCTGTATTTTATGCAATGACAAATAAAGCTTATATTCTATTCTATTCTCATAGAGCTCCGAAAACATGACCTCAACACAGAGACAAACACTCTTCAGATTATTATGATATTTGTTTGAGGAGTGAATTTGCTCCAACATCGATTTGTTTGCTGACAGCCGGCTGCTGTGGAATTGCCGACAGGTGTCATCAAAATTGGCCGGTGTAACAAGCAACACCTTTAAGGTAGAAGCAGGGGTGTAGCCATCATTTCAGAAGTGAGGGGGACAAATTGTTCAGAGGTCTATTGAGTGATTTATCATCCTCTCGCATTCAGTTGCACCTCTCCTTAGTGGCTAAAGAACCACATAACCACAAACAGCACAGCACCAGGGGACCGACTTTAGACCAACTTTTTTTTGCAAAGCAAAACTTATAAATAGTATTAAGAATAGTAGTGGTGACATAGCTGTGGAAATGAATCGCAAAGTCACTTTTATGCTATCAATATTTTTTCTCAGCTAGTTATATTCTCTTCTCACCTGTGACCCTGCATGATCATCCTTTCTGGCCTCTGGTCCACTGTCTCCTCTCTCACCCTGCTCTTTCTATTGTGGCAGTAAAGATTAAAAAATATGTGGAAAGCAACATTTTGAAATATAATTAGGAATACAGTAGTAGTAGTGAAATTGTTGTAGAGTTTAACCTCAAAGCCCCTTTTATGCTATCAATATTTTCTCTCAGCCAGTTGTAACAGAGACGTTCTAAGGACTTTGGTTATAATTTCTCCTCACCTGCTGTGAAGACCCTCCCTGTTCATTTTTGCTACTGCTGGACTGGAAGATTAAAAAAAATGTAAAAAATATGTGCAAAATAATAGTGAGCACAAGTTCTGTGCAGAAATGCAAGGAGTGGGTTTATTCCTTGGTGGTAGAGTAGCCAAAACTTGTAGTCAAGTAGGAGTATTGTTACTTTAGAATAATATAAGTAAAAAAGTATTTTGCAGTAAAACAACTCTTACAATTTATCCAAAAGGTTAAGTAAATGTAACTAGTTACTATCACCTGTGCACCTAGCAAGCGATTTAACATAGGTAACAGTTAACAATTGTTAACTAGCTTAACTTGATATATTGACATCTATTAGTCAGTCATCATGTAGCTAAACAACATGCAACAGCATTACTCAACTTACACGGTTTGTTTGGAAAAAACAAGGTAAAGTTTTTTGCCTCTTGTGTTGGGAAAAACAGTCTGTCTAGTTACTTGACCAGATAAAATGAGACGGAGAGGTAATAAAGTCTGTCGGCACGAGGACCTTGGATTTATTAAGTAAAGTAGCAAAAGTTATGTTGAGTCATAAAGCGTGAGAGATTGAATATTTCTAAGTCCCTAACAGCGCTGAGGTCGTCTGGAGCTTCGCCTCCGTGGAAGTTCTGCTTCAGAAGAGCATGAGGTGTTCTGTGTGGTACAGTCTTATGCTGTATTTTCCCTCCCAACGAAGTGTGTGCGTTTAGGCTGGTGTGTGTGTTTCTGGATGTTTTCAGTGCTGGCGTGGGGGTTACCTGGGTCCAGCTCCCTCTTCAGCTCCCTAACCTTGAGAAAGGCGGGAGGCGCCCTGGGCTGTGGTTAGGCTATGTGTTAATTACTGTGGTCTAACGGTGGGATTTCTGACCGTATTCTGGGTTGACTTGATCTTACGGGCCATGGCATAAAAGTTGAAAGGCATACTACGTTCTGGGTTGATTTGACCTTTCGGGCCTTGACATGAGAAAGGTTAAAAAGGCATACCATAGATGTGATGTGTTTGTTTTTGTGTTTTTTGTGTTTGCCCATCAGTTGTGGCCAAATAGTATCAGCAGACTGACTCCTGTTCTTGCGAATGTGTGGTGCATTGTCTGAGTCTCCAGCATCTCCCCTAGTTGGGACAGCCTCCGGCTCAGGCCTTGACCTGAACGAATAGCTGACTATATTCGTAATGTACATGTCATATGTTCGTTAGTTTAGAACAAGAGTTAACTATATTCATAATGTACATGTCATGTGGTGTGCTCGTTAGGCTATTTTGCCCATCACTTGGCTGCTGGTTTGCTGATCACAACACGACAGCGGTGTTTGCCACCTGGCTCCGCCTGCTCAAAAACGCGTTTCCACGTGTTAAAAATGAATTGAATGGTTGTAATGGCTGTAAAAAGTGCGGGGGACAGAGGGCACAGATACGGGAAGTGCGGGGGACGCGTACCCCGCGTCCGCTACGCCCATGGGTAGAAGGGTCATGCGGTTCCTCTCGTCAGTCCAAGTATTGTTCATTATGGAAAAGATCAGCTCAACGGGAGCATTAGTGCCAGGCAGACACACGGCAAATTCACAAATTAGACACTTTTTTGTACGGAATCTCCCTGCTTCTGAAATGCGGCAACATCTCCGCCCAGCGCTCCGCTGGTTTCCATCAGCATTCCACTGTGCGATCATCCCTGTTGCCTATGCCCTCACACATTGTTGAAATCATATGCTGGATGCTTTAATGTTTCTATGAGGTTGTTAGTTAATGATGGGGCTATAATAAGACCACGCTGGTTATGTCATCGTGGAGAACAGGGGACATTTCATAGTGGTTGGTGGAAACCGGACATCTTAGCGTCCCGACAGGCTTCTGTCGGGACTCGGGACACGCAACTTAAAATCAGGACTGTAGAACGGGTCCTCTAGATCAGGGGTTTTCAAACTTTGAGTGTGTGTGGACCACTTTTTATAATCAATAATTTTCGCGAACCACCTTATAATACACATAATAAAATATGTCTACACACAGTCCTACCTGAGTTACCCGCACCTCTTAATAGGCATATATTAGCACTAAAAGTAACATCAGTACAACAGGCTTGTTAAAAGAACGCTTACTGCACACAACGGCTGCCACATATTTAATGTATTTATTTAAAGTGCCCAAGGGCGTAATCAGGTTCATTTGAACACCAGGCTTATCCATAGCAATGATAATGGAGTATTAAATATGTACAGTAATCACAAACAAACTGAACTGAACTGAACTGAACTGGATAAAGTCAAATATCAAATCTTCTCAAAGTCCTCAACGAACAGGCTGGGAGTTTGTCCAAGTAACATATGCAAAACATTTCAGAAACAGGAGATCAAGAAACTTACTGGAAATTAAAATAATAATAATAGGCCTTATTTCTTCCATTTATAATTTAAAACAAATCGTTTCAGATATACACTGCCTATATATAAAGGCTATGCATGTGATGTGATCACGAACTCTGGCCCTATACACATTTTTATAAGCGCACACACACACACACACACACACACACACACACACACTTTATCAAACTTTATAAAAACAGCTCAGTATTCTATATTTTATCTTGAATGTATTCAAACTTTATCACTTTAGCTATTTGTTTAACTCTTCACTTTATTTTTTCCCACCATTTTGCATTTTTGTGGGTATTGGTTTAATTGTCAGCACATTTCACCCACCATGTGTCCCTTCCAACTCTCAAGCCAAGCCTTGCAGTGAGACTAGATGAATGTGTCAGGAGGTAGTAGGCTGTATTCTGATCAAATAGATGAATGTGTCAGGAGGTAGTAGGCTGTATTCTGATCAAATAGATGAATGTGTCAAGAGGTAGTAGGCTGTATTCTGATCAAATAGATGAATGTGTCAGGAGGTAGTAGGCTGTATTCTGATCAAATAGATGAATGTGTCAGGAGGTAGTAGGCTGTATTCTGATCAAATAGATGAATGTGTCAGGTAGTAGTAGGCTGTATTCTGATCAAATAGATGAATGTGTCAGGTAGTAGTAGGCTGTATTCTGATCAAATAGATGAATGTGTCAGGAGGTAGTGGGCGTGGTTTATGGCCTGGTTGTGCCAATTTCGCACATGGCTCATAAGATCCTCTTATGTCCTTCGTCTTTGTCGCTGGCCCAAAACTTGGCACCCACAACTATAGATCGTCTCATTATCTCATTACATGCTACATAATATTCAAATAATAGTTATAATATTATAGACTGTATTATCAGGCTTTATTTTTGGGTCATCATAAGGACATCCTTCGAGATACAATGTTTTGTAGAGCAATATCAACAATGTAATGTTAAATGTTTATTTCTTTATATTTTCTTATTTACTCATTTGTCTCAACTCACAGAGGAGGTGATTCACTGCTGATGTGTGTGCAGAGTGAAAGAAAGCGGTGGGCCTTGAGACATTATTCCCACTGGCCTCCCTTCGTCTGTACTGCAGCAGAGTGGTGAGTGAGTGTCTCCTCTGCTAGTGAGGACGGGTCTGCTGGTCTCTCCACTACTATCAATCCCTTTCTGAGGCTTATTCCTGTCCCCTCGTCCCCCGCTCCACCCATTTTAGATGCTCTGTCCTCCATGTTATATTCAGGCTTATAGAGGCCAGGCCTATTGAGGGCTACACCCAGGCTTATAGAGGGCTAAACCCAGGCCTATTGAGGGCTAAACCCAGGCTTATAGAGGGCTACACCCAGGCCTACAGAGGGCTACACCCAGGCTTATAGAGGGCCCCAGCCAGGCCTATTGAGGGCCCCAGCCAGGCCTATTGAGGGCCCCAGCCAGGCCTATTGAGGGCCCCAGCCAGGCTTATAGAGGGCCCCAGCCAGGCCTATTGAGGGCCCCAGCCAGGCCTATTGAGGGCCCCAGCCAGTTCCCTGTTCCTGACCTCCCAGTATGTTCATCTTTCTAGACTCTTCTTGTAGGTCACCTCGTTGAGTTCTTGTAGGTCACCTGGTTGGAGGTCCCCCTGTACTCTAGTCATTCTGTTTAAATGAGGGCATCTTGTCTGCAGTAAAGGCCAGCCTGATCTTGAGTCTCCTGTCTTTGTTCAGTCTTAAGATGTGAAGATGACAAAGGATGTCACAATATGATCACCATCCGATGACTGCGTGCGCCACATTGCATGTGTCCGTGTGCTGTAGGTTATATGCATATAGAATATTGTCATTTTTATTTTTTTGCAATGAGCAAGATGACAACCATGAGACCTGCTTTTGTTTATGTGTGTGTGCTTGTGTGAATTTATTTTCCTCTATATCTTGTAGCAGGCCCGTGGGTGTGGGGTTTCCACGCCACCAAGTCAAGGCGCAAAGAACAAACACACACACAGCAATATAATGTTCAAGGGTTCAATATAATGTTTATTTACCCACTTGTTCCATATTCCATAATGAAAAACGTTCAGTCCAGGGTTCGGCTCCAGAAGAGTTCTCAATACAAGCGGTCGGTACACAGTAGTCCAATTAAGTTCTCCTACTCTCACTCTCCAGGGCACATGGTGTTAGCGTCTCAGCGGCTAACTCTCCCCTCAGAGGCTCACACAGACACCCCTCCCCTCAGAGGCTCACACAGACTCCCCTCAGAGGCTCACACAGACTCCCCTCAGAGGCTCACACAGACTCCCCTCAGAGGCTCACACAGACTCCCCTCAGAGGCTCACACAGACTCCCCTCAGAGGCTCACACAGACACCCCTCCCCTCAGAGGCTCACACAGACACCTCTCTCCTCAGAGGCTCACACAGACACCTCTCTCCTCAGAGGCTCACACAGACACCTCTCTCCTCAGAGGCTCACACAGACACCCCTCTCCCCAGACCTAGCCTATCCCTTCCCTTTTAACCACCCAGCACTCCAGGTTCATGATCCTCAGGTTAGTCTCGTTAATAGGAGGAAGTCCATTTATGGTTTGGGGGTGGAGCCAGCAGGCTGCCACATATCTCCCCTCAATCACCACCCCCCTCACTCCTCCCTGCAGTCTGCCACAATCTAAATATTTGTGAGTGAGAGATCGAGAAAGGTATTGCAAATAACTAAATACAACCTAGCCAACTTCGGATATATAAGGAACTTAGCATACTGTATGACGAGCTGCACTCAAGCACAACACTAAGGCCTATCTTATCTTATCACAAACAAGTGCTCAGAGATTTGGACAGGAAACCCCAGCTTTACCACCACTGTTACATCCTTGACAAGAATAACTAGCTCATCTGGGAAAATATTTTAAAACACACTGACCATGCCTCATTTTTATGATTATCAATGGCAAGGCTCCCCCAACCACTCTGCACTTTGATACAGATCCAACAGCAGAACCACAAGAGCTGCTCTAAGAGGTCCCTCTTATAATATATATGAATATATTATATTTTATTATATTATATTTATATACGAGGGGGCGGAGAATTCCCATCAGCTGTGTGCTTGGCCATCAAGGTGTATTTCAGACTGGACGTGCTGCGATGAGAGCTCAGTTCACAAAACACACAGATCACTTTGATCTTGTCAATGGAACCATTTGGCAACTTTTTGAAGTCAACTTTTCATTCAGAATCTTACTGGCATCCATTTCGGTGTCTCGCGGTCGCCATTCACTCAAAACGTAACGGTAGCCTACTCTTTAGCCGACCTCCAACAGTAGAGTAAATGTGCATAAGACTAGTTAGTTTCTAGTCCCCATTTTTAGTGGGATGGAGGTGTACATTTGTGCCTTAAGGTGTGTAGACACAGCTGGCCTGTGGACAAGTTTTTGAAGTCTGGGGTCAAAAGGTCAAAAGGACCCGGCACCACGCCCCTTATGAGATAACCAAAAGTTAATGAGCATTTCTCTCATAACTTTTTGTCATTATTAAAGAGAGGCCTGATTCTCAGATATGCATGTTGGATGGCTCGGGTGTAGGTCTGGGAAGAACTTCAGGCCAAAATCTTGCAAGCGAGCTGCTGGATGAGGTGCAAAAAGATGGAGGGCTTGCTGAGTAATTTCTTGTAGGGCTGGAGCCCCCAAGTTGATAATCACATGTGTCCTTTGAGACCCCCGTTGATATAAAAGAGACCCCAGGTCTATAGCTTACTTGTTACTGTCCTTGACTCAGAAGTTACCTATTGCATCACTTCCTTCCTTTAAGGCTTCGGCCTGCTAATTGATCATTGTAGTATATTTGAATGCCCTCTTTCATAGATATGACACCACCACCACTGGGACGTGGCAACAATTCTCCATATGGGGAGGGGGGGGCTGCTTGCCCGTAGCCATCCATTCTGAAGAAAGCGGGGGCAATTCTAAATGAGCCAAATGCCCAAGACAAGACCAATAGTGAAAATGTCGGTGTCAACCACTCTATTTCATCCTAGACAAACCAGAAAGGGGGCTCAATGTTCAAAATACCGGAATTGTCCTTTAAGGCCTTCTATTTTAGTCTATAGCCTACTTTGACTTGAAGGAGTGTCATGACACTGTATGCTTGACATCTGTGATATAAACACTTATCTCTGAATCATTTGTTCAATAGCCTACACAAAACGACTCAAACTATTTCAAGTCCATAACTGAAGTTTAATTTTGAAGCTTGACATAACAAGACAGTCAGCCATTATCCATTCAGCCTACACCCTAGTCAGACTGCACTAACGGAATTCTCAGGCCAATGCATCTTGTCTTCATCTTCTCGACATACTTGCCTGCAATTTCTTACTCAGTAACTTGTGTGGTTTAATATGTAACTAAGTACAATACTTCAACCAAAACTTACTTAAGTAAAGGGTAAAAGTACAGTTTTCTAAAAAAATAAATTACTCAATACATTTACTTGAGTAAATGTAAATAGCTACTTTCCACCTATTGTCTGCGCACACCCCTTCTGAAGCCTCTCTCTCTCTCTCATTTTGTTCTGTGGAGCACGAAAAAGTCTGAGAAATGCTCCCATTCAAAAAGCATTGGGTTTGTTAATTAAAGTGTGCTGCAGACCAGTTCACTGCCTAATGCGACCCTGCTGCTCCCCATCACATCCCCGGACCACAGATATCATGAGCTCCTCCGAGAGGCTCTTTGGAGGGCCTCATAGAAGGCAGTTGTTTGTTCAGCTAACCAAGAGCCGGCTCTTTCGGCTCCCAAATGGCTCTTCATATTGCTTTTTATACCTTTTATAATTCAGCCAAATGTAGCCCGTTCTGACTTATGATTTTTATGTGTCTATATATCACCTCCATTATTCAATACATAATTTGTACTGAAGCATTCAAGAATAACAATTACATTTTCTAATATCAATAAATTGCTGTAGCCGATTGTTTTCATTGCATATGAGTGCAACGCGCACCCCGCCCCTCACTGCTTGCTTAAAGGTATGATCCTTGTCTATCCACACCTTATTGGTTGGATGCATGTGACAGTCAGTGCACACACGCATAGCATGCACGGAGCACCCGTAGAGCGCAGATCTTCATATCATTCTGACTAGGCAAACTTTATATAAAAAAAACAAAAAACGTCTCGAGGTCCGGAGCCGACGTTCAATTAAAAGAGCTGACTCTTTGAACCTGTTTGTTCGTGACCGACCCATCACTAATACCTAATATCTCTTTACATTGTTTTAAAAAAGGTGTTCATATGGATTATAATGAATACATATGTATATATGGGTTTGTATTAATGCAGAACACTGACATTTAAGTATTTCAGAAGGTTCAGGTCAAAAATGGATTATGTAACAAAAAAGATACAAATGACTACTAAACTAAATGACTGGATTTTCTGTTTTATCATTTTCTGGCTGCAACACCCCACACTTCAAACTGAACTGACAACGGGAAAAAAAAATGAACTTAAAGGCTTTATTGTAAAGAATGGGATATATCGTGGTTTGCTATGAATCAGCCGGGGCTGGTTCATAGCTATACCATGTCTCCGTTCCCCCCCAAGGACGATGAGTGTGATGCAAACTGTGAAATGTTTACTAAACATAATAACAGAGCTTACAATGTCTTATTGTCTTGAGAAAATCATGTCTTGTGGAAATATCCTTCCCAGCAGCCACGAGGTGGTGTGTGGCGTGGACATTGCTACAGCAGTGCAGGAGATCTCCCTTGATGGGCGTGGTGACGGCTGGTTTGACCCATCGATTGCTCAATGTCCAGGTGTGCAGCCTCACCGTTTGGGATTAGAATCCTGTCATAATTCAAACCAGAAAAAATAGTTTCAAAGGCCTGTAAGTCTGTGTTTGAAAACTCGACACCTTGTAAAAAAGGTTTTGCAACATTGAAAAAAGAGATTATAGCCTGAAAAAAAGTTTCAAACATCTTCAAATGTAACAGTGTAATAAATAATGTTTAGTTCATAGTGAACTTCCCCAAATTTCTACCTGTAACATACATCATTTATTTAGTTAGTTCGTTTTGTTATTGTTTCCAATGGGGCGCTAATTCAGGTTGCACACACCCAGACTTTCTCTCGCTGGAAAAGGGGTAAGCTGGGTTTATGAATCCTACGTTAAAGAAGTTAATTTAAGTAGTGTTTATCTCATTGTTTTTTATGACATATATTTTTCGTTGTGTAGGAATGCCTACTCTCAGGTCTGCTGTTAGTAATTCTGAAAATATGCTAATTAGCGTCATAAAATACGTGTGAGTTGTTGAATGTCATTAAGTAGGCGCTAAACGGCTAATTACACTGTCGCAGGGATGCCAGCGTTCTTCTCCCCTGCCATGTGTGATGTAGCCTGGTGCTACCAGAGCATCGTACTTCATTTCATTTGTACAGAAGGTCTGGAACTGCTGTAATTGGCAAACATTCACTCACTTGGAGGCGGGTGTCTGTTGAAGTTTAAAACTATTGGATCTGCCCAGTGCCACTCTGGCACTCTGATCTGCCATAACCAATCGCAATAGCGTTTGGTCGTGACGTATGTCATACGCCGGGACCGGCCGAAAACTACGTTGCGCGCATGCGCAGGCTGTGTACACAAACAAAACAAGATGAAGCGTGAAGATGTCTGTCAACGATAGCTGCAGGTTTTGTTCATCTAATTTTAGAGTTCAAGGAACAATTACAAATTCTACATTAATATTCGATAGTAAGGACAGAGATAATGTTTGCAGTCAACTGTCGAGGCTGGGTCTTGTCATTGACAATACGTCGCTACTTCGACGTCATCGTTCTCAGCCACTTCCTCTGTTCGCTGATTGGTCACACAGAAATTTGTTCGGGCAAAATCCCACTAACAAGCCCCAGCCCCAGACTGACTACTGAAGGGAAAATGAAATTTGGGCGGAAGTAGGTGGGCGGGCGGAGCCAGGCTATGTGTGATGTGCCCTGTCTGTCGTTTGTTACAGGTTTGTGTGTGTTAAGAGCATTTACATTTAGGGGATTTTGCTGATGCTTTTATCCAAAGTGACTTACAACCATTATTTCACATATTCACACACCGACGGCGGAGCAGGGCAACCACGCAGGGCGACAGCGAGCGGGTCAGGAGCACTCCTCAGCTAGGAGGAGCTGGGGATCTAACCAGCAACCTTCTGTTCAACAGTCAACCCGCTCTACCTCCCGAGCTACTGCCGCCAATTTAAAGATCTGTCAAGTATTTAATTGATAACTATGAGTGTATTTTTAGGGACCGAGCTAGTATCAACTGGAAGGTCCCTATTGTTTTTGGAATGTTTATTATTTTTAGGCCTCTTCGACTGCATTTTTGACCCCCTGAACATATATGAAAAGTCAATTTTATTTGGCAAATTTGTCGGGCCTGGTTTGATATTGGATATTCTATGCGTCACGTTCAGGTCGGCCACTAGGAAGGCCACTAGGTGGCGCTATTTTTAGGCAAATTTCGATAGGCTAATAACTCCCGCATAGTTTGTCTCACATTCAAAAACCTTATATTCATGCGTTCGGTGAATGGAGCTGAATCTCCCTCTATAGGCCACACCCACTTCTGCCTAAATTTGTTTTCCGCTAGAGCGCCAAATGTCCAAATACTACATTTTCGTGTTCGATCCATGCGCTTTTGTCAGATTCCCACAAAATTTTGCACGTAGCATCTGGAGACCGTCCTGGCAAAAAAGTAATTTAAAATATTTTGATATTTCAAAAAATAAGCACGTTATAAAATTAGCACTTCCTGTTGATTTTTTGTCAAAAAAGGAAGTGGACCATTTCTCCACATTGCTGTCCGATTGATACCAACCTTGGGTCAAAAGTTCCTTAGGTCTTCATTAGGCATGGTGCACAATCGTGAAATTTTAGGTCACCGCCACAAGGTGGTGCTTTTTGAAAGGAGAATGTTTATATCTAAAAAGAAACTTGGTACGATGATTGCCAAGGTGTCAACAATCCGCCACCGGGTGCCACTCTGTTGGCAGGGTAAATCACTCTGCGGAGACCGTAATAGTTATGAATATGAAATTCACAGGACACGTGATTTGAATGAACACCTCCTAGGGAATTTATCGGATCTGCTTTTTGAAAAATTGCAAAAATTCAAAATTGGTCAGTACAGTCAAAAGATGGTGCTGAATGAACGCAGTAAAATTTGTGGCGTGACGTCAAAGTTGGCCATTTTGAATGGAATTTCACACTGATGCCATTTTTGGCATTTCAGGGTTCTATTAACTCCTCAAACAGGTTTTATCGGATCTGCTTAAAATTTGGTCAGTACAGTCAAAAAATGTTGCCGAATCAACACCCTTCTATTTGTGACTGTATGTTGAAGGGCGTGTCCATGGCGTGCCGTCAAAGTTGGCCATTTTGCACTCCGTGGTCTTGTATTTGAACGAACAAACTCCTAGGGAATTCATCAGATCTGCTTCAAAACTGGTCAGTACAGTCAAAAAATGTTGCTGACTGAACGCTGTGTTATTTGCGACTGTACGTTGAGGGGCGTGACTATGGCATGTCGTCAAAGTTCGCCATTTTGAACTCCGTGCTAATTTTCGGTGAATTTTCGCCTTGTATTTGAACAAACTATGGAGAAGAAATCATGTGAATTTCATCTGCAATTTATGTAAGAGTATGTGTGTGAGATTGTTATTTGTATCATTGTTAGTGGTAGTTATAGCATACATTTACTCATACTAATTCAGATGGTTTTGCATTAGCATCAGGATGTGATAAACAGTGTATTGTTTTTCTGTCTCAGGTTTCCCCTCTGACAAGCAGCTCGTTGCAGCTTTTTTGGGGCCTTTTCCTATTTCATATCCTGATTACAAATTAGATGTATTATTATATAAGTATGATTGCAAGATATGAATGAAATGAAATCTTTGCTTTTACTGTGAGTGTGATGATATGGCTTCATGTATGGAATTGTAACAAGTTGATGTAGGGTTAATAATGTTAGATAAAGTTGTTACAACATGTAATTCAGTTAAATGTGGTCTTACACGTTAATGACAAAACAATTAGCAGGACACCACAGGGAATCAAACCCCATCCCAGCAAACCAGGACCTGCTTTTTGACAATACATGAAAGGTAAAGCAAAAACTGCATTAGCAATAGCATTTACGTGTTTACAATTATTACAGGAATATTTAAATATACATTATTATGTACACATTATGTATTAATTTAAGATATTTCATAAAGTACATTTTACAGTTATTCAAGTTGTCCCTGTTCATGTTCTAAACTCCTAGATGTAAATGAACATAGAATCCCTTCATGGTCACTGAAATATGTCGGCAAGACAACAGACTGTACATCATAATGTGACGTTTTCACATACACATGATCAATTAATGTGCCTTGTTTAAATCCTTTATCGATCATGAATTTGCAGACAGTTGATGATTTCAAAATGTTGTCATTGAAATCTCCCATGACAGCAATTGTGGTACTTTGGTGATTTATCAAGTACTTTGTCAAGGTTTTCTTTGAACAATGTTATGGTATATGATGGTGGTCGATAAATAACTGCGATTAATATATTGTATGTAGTGCAGTGGTCGGGCCTGGTTAGTACTTGGATGGGAGACCGCCTCGGAATACCAGGTGCTGTAAGTGGTGTCGGGTGGTGGCCTGTAGGTGGCACTGTTCCCTCTGGCCAAAAAACATCAATCCTGATGCCCCAGTGCAGTGATGGGGACACAGTGCTGTGGAAGGTGCCGTCCTTCGGAGGAGACGTAAAACCGAGGTCCTGACTCACTGAGGTCATAAAAGATCCCAGGGCACTTATCGCAAAGAGTAGGAGATCCCCCCGGTGTCCTGACTTAAACTGCCCAACCAGGCTCATTCAATCTGGCCCCCTAATCATCCCCCCTATATATAATTGGCTCGTTCATTAATTCCCTCACTCTCCACCTCAAGCTGGTGTGTGGTGAGCGTTCTGGCGCTGATTGGCTGCCGTGCATCACCCAAGTGGGTGCTACACATTGGTGGTGGTTAGTGAGGTCCCCCCTTCACTGTAAAAGCGCTTTGGGTGTCTTGAGTGTGTAGAAAAGCTATATCAATTCAATTAATTAACCAAACATTCTAAATTTACATTTGGTACCTGGAAAATACTGTATGCCAAATTATCTGCACTATACATGCCAACTCCACCATGTTGTTGGTCTTGAATTTCTTTGAATAAGGGGTTGCTGCTATTGTAGGACAAACTCCTTGGATGATTGTGAAAAGCATAACCATCCATTTTTACAGTTTCCAATGAGGAAACTGCAGGCAACCATGTTTCAGTAACAGCAATACAGTTAAGCTGCAGATGCTGTGTACACAAAGCCAAATCTGTTACATGTTGAGTCAAATTTTGTTTTTGTCATCAAAAACACATTAAATGGTGGTGTAGTAAAATTACAACCTGTAATATTTGTGACCAAGAAGGGAGGCATGGTTGCAATTGCATCATGAATGTTATCTTTGCAATATATGGCTTTTTCATTAAAATCCTGAATAACTAAACCAGAATAACCTCTAACTCGACTTAAAGCCACATATGCTTGACCAGCTGCAAAGATTTTCTTTAGCGAAACTACGGCTTTATCTACAGCAAGTCCTTGGACTTTATGGACTGTACAGGCCCAGCCAAGCTTTAGTGGAAATGGCCAGCGCAATCCACCTGTCAACATGTTCAGTAACCCTTTCCTCTTCTGGTTCAATGCCCGTGGAACCCATTTCAACAGCAGAGGCAAATGCAGAGCAAGTCCTCCTTTTTGTTCCAACTTGATGATCATCAAACTTAACATAAATCATCTTTGGGAACTTCATTATCATCATTCATCATATCATCAATCATCATTATCTGGATAAACTATATGTGTGATTATGCCACACACACCATTCACTAAACCATCATCAACATCCAGATTTTTTAACAGCATTACACAAGCATCTACTCCCAAAAGCAGGGTCTCATCCAGACATGTATTGTATGTTTTGGTATGATGTCCTTCCTTCAACTCAAGCTTGCCTGTTCTCTTACTATTTACAAAATATTTTGCATCGATCTTGGGTCTAATACAAACCCACATATGCAGGACAACTCTTTAATAACTGTTTAATGTTATGCTAATTTACTTTTGAAAATGCTAATATGCTAAATTGAAAAATGTGTCCGAATCCAGCATGGTGGTCCCTTTTGAACGACTTCTCACCCTGTTCAACAACTCTGCAAAGACACAATCTTTTTGACGGACAACAGTTTTCAGTTCCGCAACCTGAAAATGTGTCCACAATCCGACAGTAACATCCTCTAAATACAACGCTTTCCCTTTCACTGGAGGCAACTGATAAAAATCCCTAACTGCAATTATGCTAACAATTCCAAACGGGGAAGTCACCAGACTGTTTAATTTGTCTTAAACGTCCAAGGATGTAGGCCAATAGGTTATGATCAACCATGGAGATTTCATTGATTCTCAAAATCTGCAAGTTACTATATTTAGCACGCAAAGAATTAAGCTTTTCCTCACCCAGTGGAATGTAAGGCAAGCGCACATCTTTACCAACGCCAAATGAACTGTGAATAGTACCTGTGTGTAAATTGTGTGCAGCTATCCCCGTAGGAGCAGTTAGCAAAACGCAAATGTCATCCGGATTACGACACCCTTGTGACAACAACCTCATTGCCTCATACTGGATAGCCTTTATTAAGTGTCTTTTACCTGTCCCTGCACCACCTGTGACAAAAACACGCAACACAGCTACCTTATCGCCATTAACCTTACTTAAACACCACTGCCTAATCTGGTAAAAGATAGAGCTGAGTTTCATTAAGAGATCTAATTAAGGCCAAGCCATCACTTCTGCACAGTACATTCTGTCTCTTCTCTAAATGACAAACTTCTCTGCTATTAACCGCTAAATCCGGAATAACTTCTACAGGCCCATCTGAAGGTTCTTCACTCTCCCTATGCTCTTCCAAACACTGTAGAAGCTCCTGCTCTTGCCCCGGGCAGAGCTCACCCCAGGCATCTTCCAGAACAGCATCACTGTCAACCGAATTCTGGATATTATCTAACTCTTCAGCATCAATTTCAAATCTGCTGCGATTTGAATCGACTATTGACTTAACAGAATGCAGCAGTCCATCACTTAATCTCACATGACCATGACTATGGAATTGTTCAAACGTTTCGAAACCTGCTGGTTTCAGGTGCATATCTATATGAAACGGTTAAAAACAACTGCAGAATACAATTCTGGATTCTCGGTTTCTGAAAAGCACGCATAACGAACAACTGCAGGTTTGGAACGTATTCTTTTCAAAATGAAGCCACAATTGTTATCTAGATCTATCCTGTTGACAGACATCTCAGATTTGCTCAAAACACGGTACTCTGAGGCAAATGTTGCCATACACATATCATTAAACACGCTGTCTCTTGGCCTATTCTTATATCTGTCAACAGAAGTAGTCATCAACATATCGTCTGTGGTAAGGTCTTTTGATGATGCCTTTTGTTTTAACACGGATAAAGGCAAACTCATTTTAACAGTATTATCCCCAACTGGAACAAATACAACTTTCCTTGAACACTCCCTCAAATGCATTCCAGTCAACCTGCCTCTTGTGCACACACATCTCTATTGTGTAAATACACACTTCCTAAATTTTTAAGTGCGTCTTTAGCACTACTATTTCCATCTCTAGCTGATTCCCTCTGTGCATTCCCTAACAATAATCCTATCTCACGCTCTGCTTTTGAAATGTAGGAAATAATGTACACTTGTGGCGATGAGCCCCTCGGCTCACTCCCACTTCAGGATAGGGCTACTGGATTGATTGAGGAGGTCACAGGAATTCAGCCAGCACGGTGGTTTGCATGAAATTTTGGCAAATTTATTTATAGTTCTCACTCAAAAAATAGTGGCCAAGCCAAACAAAAATACTTAGAGAAACAAAAACAAAATCAACTCAAGGGTTGTTTGCTAGTCCTAGGTCTGCAGGAAACATTGTGCTACATATACCGCCTCACAACAAGCGATCCTCCCCAGGTTCCCTGCAGGCACAAACCCAGGGCTTAAATAAAGCCATTCAATTATCCCCCTTGGGAGATACCATTTGCATAGGGGTGCATAGGGGTCCATGTACAATGCTATGTTAATCTTAACAACATTGTCAAACATTTATACACACTTTTCTCTTCTACTACGCATATCTCACATTATGATTATGTACATTACTATGACAAAAAATATAACACCCCATAATAATTACCTTATAGCCCTAACAATTCCCCCCCCTTACAACTGTCATCTCCCCACATCCCAATCAGACAATTAAGTGATTCCAGGTGCCTGGGTTGCCTGGGATTGGAAAAGCTTGAGTGGACCAGGAAGTGAGTGAGGACTGTCAGTGTTTGTTTATGTCGTGCAAAATGTATGGATTAATGGCAGAGAATGGGTTATGGAGCAGATCGGCTGGTACCTAACCGATTGCTAGGATGTGTAGATGAGTTACTAAAGTATAATGTAGAAGAATAATGTAGTAGAACGTGATCCTTAATGTTTTAATGACAAGACGCGGTTGCCGGCACTGCGTGTCATTACCATATGTGTGAATGCGTGTGTGCGTGTTGATCAGTTAAATGTTGTGGGTACGTGAAAAGGAGGGCTGCCTTTTCACAACACTACACAAGCATATGCGTCAACAACATATTAGATATCAATATTTGCATTCCAACATTTTAAAAGTGGTTTACTATATTGATTAATCCAAACCTCATTGGCTTGCCTTCTTAAAACAACGCTTGTCTTCTTAGCACAAATATTGTAGGCTTTCTCAAACATCCTTTGATCTATGTGTAAATAATGAAACAATTGCTCTACAGTGTCAAAACTGAGATTGTCATCTGAAAGGGCCTTTTTAATTTTTGTTGTAATGCTCACTGCCATTACTTTTTGTTCCAATTTTTTCTGTTTCCTAATTTTACATGAACAATCTGCCAATTTTTGTGCTCCATCTTTTTGACATGTGCATGTTTTATCCTCCTCCTCGTCATCAATAGGCAGGCGAGATATAAAAGTTCTTGCAGACGGAGGCTTAGGAAAATTAAAACGACAAACAGTTCTATTTTTTTTTGCATGTTTTAGAATGACGTTTGGAATGCTTTTGCACGGATGAAACTATGTCCAATAGGTAATTCACATGTTACATAATTATCAATAAATTGAATTACCTCTTCCATCAGTATTTTTATCAATTATTGGCACATTTTCTATCTAAAATAGGCAGTGAACATGTGGTAAACCACGCTGCTGGAATTCAACCCTATAGAAATAATATTTTATTTTGCCAATAGGGTTAGATGGAGACATTAAAACCTCTTTCAAAAAACAATGCCAGCGAAAATCGAACATCCTCGCTGCAGTAACGGGATTACACCGCAAAAGTTCACATCTATCTGCCCACTCCAGCTCTTCGGCCGTCTCTGTCCTACCTTCCTGTTTCAAAATGCTACTCAAAAGATTCTTCCACCACATGTCGGCAGAAGAAAAGGAACAAAACCACGTCGGGATCCCCAGCTGACAGACACAAGCTAACAAATCACACTGCACGCCCTGCCAAAAAGATGGGGTACCTCTAATAGGGTTAAGAAAGCGATACCCATCGTCAAACTGCAACAACTGCTTTAATTGTTCTTCATCATTTAATACGTTTGTGGTAATGTTTCTACATTGCCCTCCTTTTCCCTTCCATAATGCTATTGATACGTTTGACACAACCTGTTGAACCTCAGACATGTACTGAGCAAAGAAGATATAATCAACATTTTGTGCAAACCTACCATCAGCATGTAAAATACGGTTATTAAAATAACGGCACAAAGTTAAGCGTTGAGGTGTGGTGTCATGGTACGTCGCAGATCCTGTCGGAAACAACAGCGGGAAACATTTAGCTTCATTTGAATGATCAGACAACAACTTGACAGGACTGTTGCCCTCTGCTGGAGCTACATTTAATATGTTATCAAAATATTGATCAAGGGCTTCTTGACCAATGTCAACAGGCATAAGACAAGTGTCTTGAAACATACAATGCTGTTGTCTGTCATGCAGAGGCTCATCTTCCTCAGCAGCAGCATTACCATTACCATCTACTGCTATGTTATCCTTATCTACTGCCACACTCTTTTGTTCCCTACAAAACTAATTTAGCCACACTTCGTTAAATTCTATATCCTTATAATGTACATTAGTCCATTTCAAATACTGCAAAGCCTGCTTGATGCGCATACTATCCACATACTGGTACTCATAATGCCCTTTGTATGTGAGCTTGCGCTTCAGTTTGACAGGTAGCAAAGATCCTTCCATGTCCGAACGTGGCAGCAAATTGCTTGTCTGCACAATATTAGCAGGAACACACGTCACAGGCCCATGGACGCCATTTTGCCCACCCCCCACGGAATATGCAGCACAATTAAATGTTGCTCTAAATTATTCAGGCATGCCAATTCTGGGGTAATGTAACACGTCGCCAAATTATTTATAGCACATTCAGGTAGCATTTGACCTGTACTAATTTTTTTGTGACAGCTAAAACAAATCCACAACTTAACCCTAGCTGTATCTAACCACTGACAAGGCAACACACAATCTGTACTACATTTATGCAAATAGTCTTCACTAATACAATTAAAATACAATTAGTTATTTATTTTACTATAATCCTTGATGCTACAAGGTGAAACTTGATTACTAAACAACTTTTTAAAACACACAGCCTGACTAACTGCTCTAAAGAAACAGTTACCATCCCCAACTATTTTCTCCTTTAGACAAGGAGCACCCAATGGACCAACTTGTGTAGAAACTAAATCTACTTCCTCTGAGTCAACATTTAACTGTTTGCACAGAGTTTCTACAACTTCACCAGAAAGCGGTTTAAACTGGAGGGCTTTACTCAAAACATCACCTACAAAAACAACATCTGAATCAGCTGCAGCATAATCACTGTTTTTTAACTTCTTCGATGAAGACACACTCGTTGAAACTTTACGCTTTACACTTGTGCAGCTAACCGTTGGTTGAACAGGTAAACTACAACCCAGCTGAATTCCCCTGCTGTCTACTGCTACTTTTGAACTGGATAACAAATTACTGGGTGGAACTGGACATCTGTGGAAAACACAAACACCAGTAACCAGCAATCTCAAACGGTTTGGGAGGTTTAAATGCTGTGCAACAATAGCAAAATGGCTACCTTGACTAATGATTGCGCATGTATTACCACCCAATGTCAGAAAACATGTGTGATATTTAACAAACATCTTTAATAATCCAGATCTGAGACTGGTGATAACACCATCATCAATCAGATCACCTGTCACCACATCAATATGTCCATAAACATGTTCCCCATACTCAAAGTCAAACGTTTGTCCATCAATAACAGACTGTAGGGGCAAATCAGGAACACTAAGCAGTTGCGAAACCCCACTGGTGACATTGCTGTCCCTCAAAGTATTGTAAAGTTTATCCCCCAAAACAACAACCATGTCCAGATTGTCGGTCTGCCACGAAAACACGCTATCAATGGAGTGTTTTGCTATGGCTACCAAACTGATAGCTATACACTGAACTCCACCGTGTCGAAACTGAGAATCTCCCTGATGGAAAGATCCCCTGACAGAACTTGCATTACTCTGTGAACTGCCACCCTCAACTACAGGTGCAGTTGCAACTGTGACCTCAACATCTACATCTGTCAGCAATGTAGCACTGTCAATGTCAGAATCTGCCTTCACAGACAAGCTGCTAATGGCATACCACTCTGCACCCAAAGACTTAAGATTTCGGATATGCAACATCAGGTCGGGCAGGCATGTGTTAAAAACAGCTACAGACCTGCCAATATTAGATGGCAAACCAGATACATCATAAGTACTACAATCAGCTACCACAAAGTAACGATTCAAGAGACACATTCCATCAGTCAACAAAGGTTCCTGTAGTTTTTCAAAGAACACAGAGTCGTCAGAGCCAAAACCTCTGTAGACTGATGGACCAATAGCTACATCCCACTTGCTGCCAAAAACACTGTGCTGTTTAATGAACTCACACAGATCATTTTCAAAGCCACTATTCCGAGTTGATGTAGCCACAGAACTAGCCAACGTCTCGCCTTCTGAACAAATGTTATCAACATCTCGCCCTCCCCATGTACACACAGGAGCAATAACATATTTAAGTGTAGCGACAACACTGCACGCAATAGACACATCAGTTGTTGTCGGCGCGACTTTGACATTAGTACCAGAAACATCAGCAGTTGACGGCGCACCTCTGACATTAGTAACAGCCTGTGGCTTTTTCTCGGCACACCTGCAAGAGAGAGGGGTAGCGTCAACCTTACTTTTGATGAATCTTGATGGGCGCTGATTAGGAGGACCTGACCTGCTGACCTCCTCCTCCTCCTTTGCAACCTCCTCCACAGCAGTGGTAGACGATGGCTCCGAGGACTCGGTCACAGCACTAGGAGTCGCATCCCCCTAAAAAAATTATTTTTTACAGGAAATACACATTGACCAGTAAAACTACTTCCTATTATTTACTCATTTAAAATAATCTCCATTGATGCTGAAGCTTATTATCCATGTACATAATGTGGAAATATGTAGGTTACTTTGCTTATTCATGAAAGTATGTGGTTAAGATAATGTTTCTCATACTAATCTTTCATGTACATTTCTGTAATATAAATATATGAGCTAGCAGTACACAATTCATATACATGGCATTTACTTTCCTTAAAGTCACCTACATTACTGAGTGAAAATAATGCATTTTTAGCACATCAGCAGTACTCCTATATATCTCTAAATACATGTAACTCTTATGAGAAATAATTAACGCTATTCTTCATCAGTGTACTGAAGAAATAAATTATAACACTAACGTTTCTGAATATTTAAAATTAACTTTTCACATAAAAATATTACTCCTTTTTAATCTCATCTCTTCAATTCATATTTCATTACTACACATACACCTTGACATGACCACCAAATAAACAGCAAATAACCACAACACACAAATAAGCCACGTTAAAAATATATATATTATATAAAAACGATATACAATTTACACACACTTATACACATGAAGACACTATTTGAACACTTATTAAAACATCACAATTGACCATCCCTAGCAAAGAGCAGCTCCACCTCTAGCTCCTCTTTCTTCTTCTTAGGTCATCAACTGTAGGCTAATGTTTAAGCTTTAGTAGGCCTAAGTAAGTTTTAGCTCACCCATCAGCTGATGTACGTCCGCCACTCTCTCTCTCTCTCTATCTCCCGCCCCCACTCACACTCGCTTTCTCACGCTCCCTCTCTCTCTCTAAGTTCCTCCCGTACACTTTTCATCTAAAACAAAAATAAACAAATACTACCAAACACGTTCTGTTTCTACATAAACGTGTTAGCGTGAAATCAAATGGTGTTGTTAATAAACAATTCAGTAAAACAACATAAAACCGAAAACAGGTTAACCCACCAATGCATAGGCTACTATCAACAACGTTGAATACAGAGGAAAAAACATTACAAATCACTTTAACACACGAACATAAAATACAATTCACGGAAAACACAAATGCCTCTTACCTGTGAAAAGAACAAAATGCGAGTCTTAGCTGCGTCAAATATCAGAAGTGCGCACGTCATATTTTCTCCAGTACACTGATGAAAAATAGCATTAATTATTTAGTGATATATTGCTGTTATACAAGATTGTTAATTACAGCCTTTAAATAGGAAGTAGTTAAATATGTTTCTATGCTAGGCCTACTTTTATTTTTACAGTATCTGGTAAAGTTGTTGCTTCAAATATGTTTTTTAACAGTCAGTAAGAGAACTGTGCAATGTGTTTATTTGGCTCACTGTTTTTACTAATTATTGTGCTGACTTTGTTTGTAGGTCTACATAGTGTGGTTGTAACCGAAATGTGTATTCGCCAAGTACCGCGAGATTTGCGCACGCACTTCCTATTTTAACGCAGAACACACAGGTAAGACTCACATCTTTCTTTTCTCTTCGTTGATACCTTGTGTTTCTCTCACAGGTAAGACGCATTTGTGTTTTCCATGATTTGTATTTTATGTTTGTGTGAGAAAGTCATTTGCAAACTGGGTTAACCTATTTACGGTTTTATGTTGTTTTACAGAACATGGTGAAATTCAATTCACCCAGCAAATGTCCCTCAATGGCCGCAAATCTGGTCGAAAGCGTCAGGCGTGCGCTCCAGTCGTCTGCTGTAAGTATTAAATGTGTTTCTATTTTATAGGGTTTTTATTATCATGACAGTGTTTAAACAACTATATTGTTCATTTGTAGTTGTTCTCAACAATGTGTGCAATGATGTCGCTGTATTGTGTCTCCGTTATCTGGACTTTAAAGATGAACTGAACTGAAATTTTAAGTTTAGTTGATATAACAAATGTATTGTCTGCCTTCTCATTGGTACAAGGACTAAAATGGCTGAACTTGTTAAAAGGGATAAAATTGTATGGCGAAAGTGTAGTTTTTGTAACATGTGAGCCGCCATGTTGGATTTCAACAATCAGCTACGTCACTGGCATGGTAAGCTGCTCTGTGGCCAACTAGCGGCCATAGCAGGTAATGAGTCTGAGGCGAACTGAAATGGCTACGGAAACGCAAACAATGAGAATTCATCAAATTCATCATCTGTATTTCTTTCTCTCTTCCCCCTGCCTTGACAACAAAATGATTCGTGATTTACTAGTGTTTAAACCAAGGCATGTAAAGTAAGCCCATAACAGATTGTCGCAGCATGTTGACTTTAGGCTACGATAGCCAGAGATGAACACGTCAATGAGTAAAGTAATGAGTAGATGACGTCTGACATATTGTAGCAGCTAGCGCTATAAATCCAGAGCATACTCAAATCCTTGGTATTCGGCTGAGGGGAAAAGATCCCTAATATAGGCGACAGCACAGGATGGGATCGGAATTCTGTTCCTCTTTCCCAAATGCCCTCTCGCCCAAAGCGTGAACTGCCGGTATGCAGTCAACCTAAACAGTCTGAGAAAAGCATAAATATATAAACCAAGTCGCCCAGTCGCCAGTGTTGCATACCTACTATTTATGGGGCGCTCCAGCGTCTCAGCTCGGACGTCCCTTAAGCCCAGTTCAGACCAAAGATTCGCGACGCAACTGCTTGCGACGAGACGGGCTGAGACGTTCTAAAAACGGGGCAGTTCACACCGCTGCACCGGGCGGCGACGGTGGGTGGTTTATAGCAACTGTGAACTCTCTGGCACAGCTGAGAGCCGCATCAGCATCACTTCCATCCTGCTAAAAAGTAATCTAACTTAGGTTGGCGATTAGTTTTATTTTGGTTGAGAGTAGGCTGGAGTTGCTCTGTTTCGCCATTCTATACTACTTCAGCATTGTAGTAATTCGCTGGAGCTTAGTTTGTTTAGATCCCGCTAGTTGGATACATTGCATTCTTTCGTAGTGGTGACTTCTCGACTGCAAGGGAAGCTCGGCTTCACCTAAAATTTCGAAAATTAAATGGTCAGATATATATACTGTTAACATTTCATTGATTAAAAATGCGTTAGAACACTTACATCTCGAAGACGAGTCCGTTCAGAATCAGCTGCTTATCGCCGGTCGACTGACTCGATCCTTCTCATACACTTGCGTGTTTAATTTGCGTGTGTTTAGACAGATGGGCACACACGCACTTACGCGCGCACCAAACATCACCCTCATTCATTCTTTTAAACACTCACTCGCGGTAAAACTGTTTTCTCACGATCAAATACTCATCAATCCTAAAAGTAATGGGCTTGTACACGACATCTGCGTCAAGAACATATGTGTTTGCTGTACGGTGTTTGCAGATGCATTGATTTAAAAGTACAACTTACCGCTGTATCAGCTGTTCTTTCCCAAATCATTTAACTAATCATTTACCCTAAAACTAGATTTTGTTATTATTTTAACGCATGGCATAGCCTACTATACTTCATACATGCAGCCCTATGGAAAAAAATGTTTCCACAATCCACACGCTGTTTCTATGCAGTTTCACACGTATGAATAATCTTTGACATCATAATATTTAACATGCAAGTGTAGTGGTGCCTGGTTGCTGCAGGGGAAAATCAGCTTTGCGGGTGCAAACTAGCAACGACACATGCGTCGGTGTAGAAAGTCAATTGCGCAAGATAGGGCCCTTCTTCTGTTTGGAGCACATGGCTAATTTGCATACGCACAGGACTGTCGGAATGGGAGCACCTCTGACAGCATGTAACCATAACAACGGCTAACGTGGTCCCGTTAAAATAATGTCAATGAATCAGCTCAAGCCTAACATTATCTACAATTGTTGTTCTGGAACCAAAGATAATACCGTTGGCATCTACAACTTGTAGGCCTATTTAATAAGCCTAAATTGCTGTGTCCTGATTGGCTGAAGAGAAATAGCCACATCGTTGGGTTCTAAAACTGGACCTGGTGATTTGACATGGAGAGAGGGAGGGAACTGTGGTGAGGGGTCAGTTTGTATTAGTTTGCATGTATGTTTAGTGCTACATTAGTGAAGTTTTATTGATTTTATCTGATTTGTATTTGGGTAAACATTGGTGTAAAAAGGAAAGTTTAATTATTAAAGACTTTATTCAGTGTGGTTGATCAGTTCTATTAACTTGTATGTATGATTAATATTTTTGTTTGTTCGTAGGATGCAGTCTTAGATCCAAGTATGACAAGAGAAGAGGTCTACAACGCTCTCATCCAATCACATGGATTTGCCTTAGATGCCATAATACACACAGAAAGGCAGAAGAACAGTGCAGAGCAAGAGTTGGCTGCACTACAATTGGAGCACTCTGCCTTGCAAAGAAAGATGGAAGACCTTACAAAGAAAGTGGAGCTCCTCTCTGCCAGGCTTAGTACGTTGGTTATGTTTTATTAATGTGTGGTGGTGAATTTTTTTGAACAAGACATTAGATGGAATAAATCCTTTACTGTCACAATTGAGAATATATATTTTGTATGTGTGTGCGTGTCAATGGCAGGACTCTCAAGGGGAGCCTGATGCAGGAAACCAGGAGGAAGAAGAAGACGCCCCTAACCAGGAGGAGTCCAGCCTGGAGGAGCCCTAACCAGGGCGCTCAGCAGGACTTTAGAGACACCACAACTACAAAAGGAACGCCTGTGTCTTAGTGTAAATAATACACATACTTTTATAGAATAAACTTTTTTTGTGTGGCCTATTTGTGTGTTGTGTTTATTTGGTGTTTATGTAAAAGTATGTGTAGAAATTAAATATGAATTGAAGAGATGTGATTTTCAATTCTTAACATAATATCAGTAGAAAGACAGTTTTTTTTTTTTCTGACAGTTAATTTTAATCTCCAGAAACATTACTGTTGGTGCTTTAGTTATAAGATTGAGGTTGATCCACAGGGAAAATTAGTTAATGTGTTAACATAACTCAGTTAGATTAGTATATAATATGTGGAGTGTGTAAGAGGAAATAAATGAAAGAGCTTTACATTTATTAAAATGTTATATACAAAAAATATTATCAAACACAGCATTCCTTTGGTGACTCTGATCTTCCTGAAAATACACTTGCTGCTCATGATGGTTAAACTCAGCCTGACAGCTCTGCTCTGCAGATCCACTAAATGCTACAACTGCAAATGGCCGTGCTCCTACACCTATAGCTGACCATTTACCTAAACCTCCTGTTAAAATACAATCATCTGCTATACCTCTTGGGTGTGTCATGACACTATAGCTCACCAAAGAAAACTTAAAAGCAACACAACTGACGCATACAGACATACAAAAAATCTATTTGCACCCATACCCAAAACCAAAAGTTAGACATTAAATACTTTTACCAGATCTTTGCTACCATTGTAATTTAACAAACCCATTTTAAGGAATTCATCAGATCTGCTTGGATTGCTTGAAATTGGTCAGTAGGCTACAGTCTAAAATGTTGTTCAGTAAAATGTGTGCGATTTGTGACTGTACAATGAAGGGTGTGTCTGTAGCTTGACATCAAAGTTGGCCAGGATCAATCAAATGTCAAACTGTGGTGCCATTTCCAGCAGTTTGCAGTGATTTTCTAATTCCATCACTGCAATCTAGACATGTAGCTGTTCTACATTGAATTACCCCCCGGGCGAGACCCACTCCGTGCCCCCCCCACCACCACCACCCGAAGTTGTTGAGGGGGGGGTGGGGGCGCGATTACGGGCTGGCGGAGTTGTTGACGGGGGGCGCGATTACGGGCTGGCGGAGTTGTTGACGGGGTGGGGGGGGGGGTCCTGATCTGAATACAGGACTTGAAGTTCAGACCTCAGGCTCCCAATCAAAGTGATGGCCAAGTGGCCAACTACCAAATTATATTAAACTTGAACAAGGAAATGTGGGAATTATGTTCAACTGAAGCATAAGTATGAAATGTACGATGAAAATTGTCTAGCAATTTCGCCAAGCAAATATCAAGAAATAGGTTGCAGTTCGTCTTTCGACTCGCTTGCAAAATCCGCGATGGGACTGAGGACTAAAGAGAGCTCCGGCGACTTTTTATAGTTCATAATCGCTGTCAATCAAACGGCAACTCAGTCTTTCGCAGACCCTCCAATCATCACGCAGAAGCCCAGCGTCCCGGCCAGCCCACTCCTCCATTCACCCCCAGAGACGCTGAGCGTCCGTGGGAGGGACATAATCGCAGCATTATCCAATGACCGTCGACTTTCAAGGCACTAAAAAAAGCTGTTCTATGCAGCCCCATTGAAGTGGACGGACGCTGAGCTTCAACAGGCAAATGCACTGTGATACGGGAGTGAATGAGAAGGAAATCGAGTCAGTCGACCTGCGATAAGCAGCTGATTCTGAACAAACTCGCATTTTTAGTCAATGAAATGTTAACAAAACAGTATATATTTGACCATTTAATTGTTGAAATTTTAGGGGAAGCTGAGCTTCAGTGGCGGTTCTAGACCAGTTTTAATGGGGGGGCCGGGATGGGGCCGGCTTTTGTGTTAGAGGGGCACATACAACCCAGGAAAAAAAGCCATATGCCTCATTCAGACAGGGATAAATAAGACTAATAACAGTGTTTACAATTTCAACAATTTTAATTGGGCTGTAAACTAAAACATTGACAGAAAAACAGAACAGATTCACTTTGCAAAAAGAAAAAGAGTGCTTGCATGTTAGTATGGGAATACATCAATTAATTGCAATGATGTCCACCTAATGTTTTAGGGTCACCAATTCAGTCAAAACACATGTGCAAAAACTCTGCACATCCACCAATGTTCATTCACTAGAGTAACAGTATTCTACGGTTTTTGTGTTGTTTAGCAAATCTTAGCAGATATCTGTCATTTTATCAGTGACGCAGACTCCTCGTTCGGGGGGGCCACAGGGGGGTCCAGACTCAGAGTTACGGGGGCACTGCCCCCCCCCCCCCCCCTAGAACCGCCACTGCTGAGCTTCCCTTGCAGTCTTAGAGAAATCGCCACTGCTTTAAAGTAATGTAAGCCAAAAAGGTTGGCCAGCTAACAGCTAGCTAGCCATAACAGCTAACGTTACTATAGCATTCCATTCTAAACTAAGCAGAGTCGTCCTCCAGTCAGACCTCTTCCCCTCATCCCTGTTTTCTGTGCTTGTTCCGTTCTTTTGTCAGTTGTTGGTTTGGGGTGGTGACGATTCCGACATGTTCTCCAAACGTTCGTCAAATACTTTGTCAAGCCATCAGCGGTTACCAGCCAACCCGCTCTACCCCCTGAGCTAATGCCGCCCTATGACAAATATAGGACATAATGACGGGCTGCGACGCCTGGCTGGTGTCGGCTGGTCTGTCGTCACAGCCAGCCAGCCAACACCAGCCAGACGCCTTTTAGCCAGCCAGACAGAGCCAGCAGTCAGCCAGAGCCAGCAGCCAGCCAGCTGACACCAGCCAGATGCCTTTTAGCCAGCCAGCCAGAGCCAGCAGTCAGCCAGAGCCAGCAGCCAGCCAGCTGACACCAGTCAGACGCCTTTTAGTCAGCCACCCAGCAGCCAGCCAGAGCCAGCAGCCAGCCAGAGCCAGCAGCCAGAGCCAGCAGCCAGAGCCAGCAGACAGCTGCCAGCCAGCCAGAGCCAGCAGACAGCTGCCAGCCAGCCAGAGCCAGCAGACAGTCGCCAGTCAGCCAGAGCCAGCAGACAGCCGCCAGCCAGCCAGAGCCAGCAGCCAGCAGCCAGTTGCCAGCCAGCAGTCAGCCAGCAGACAGCTGCCAGCAAGCCAGAGCTCTCTCTCTCTCTCTCTCTCTCTCTCTCTCTCTCTCTCTCTCTCTCTCTCTCTCTATAGACCTGGGGTCTGTTTTATATCAGAGAGGGTCTCAAGGAGATAAAAGATTGTAGCTCTTCCCAGACCTACACCCTACCCATCCAACATGTATATCTGAAAATCAGGCCTTGACTCTTGCGTCTTCTCACACACTTGTGGTGGTTGATAATTAAGATAATTCAGGTAGATTCTAATTTCTATCTTTAGAAATTAAACTATTATTTCTGGTTCTCTATTACTTATTCCTATAAATATGCAGCTTCCGGTGATCTTGCCATGATCATTGCACTCAACAACAGAAATAGTCAATGCACACTGAGCATGAATAATAACTTCACACATGAGGCAGTCATTTCCTCTGACTCTGGGAGGCGCGTCCTGTCTGGCGCACCTTAGACTCCAAAGTCTGTTTCCTAGCCAGTGGAACCTAGTTTAAGACAAAAACAAAAACATGTACAGCAGCTCAGCTGTCACACATAGCGTTGTTATAGAAATGAGTGCGCTATCGTTTGTTGTAAAAGCAGGCTAATTAATTTATCTTTAAATTAGTCAATGACTGAAATGCTCTATTAAGGGGATACCTCCTCAGTTTGTGTTAATGAACCTTTACATAGAACTCATGAACTTGTAAGCATGCTTACAATGCTTTGAGGGTTGTTCAGAATATTGTGATACCGAACAAATATCATCATAGTCATAGTCATAGTCATCATAGATCATCATAGTAATAAAATGTATCGTTTTTTGGTTATTTCTTAAACAGAATATAGGCTACCCCGATTATATTCCCTCAAAACCCCCAATGAGCATGAAAAACGCAACAATCTATTTACCTAGCAAACAACCACTGAACGAAGATAATGACATAATAATAGGTACATAATAAAAGGTACATTTTGCACTAGAAATGTAATCAAAACCCATTTTAATGATGAAACAATCTCATTATCTCTAATCTTATTACATTTTCCACTGAGAATGATGAATGTGAGCCATCTTGTTGCCAGTTTGCTGGTGACCAGATGAGCGTTGGAGGCAGTGCGCGGTGTTTGGATGCTCTGCTGCCCACAGAAGCTGATGGGCAGGATTTTCGTATCAACTGCATCAAAATTAGATTTTGGCGTACGCACAGCATGCAGTTTGAAAGTGTCAAATTGTGCCATTTGTCCTCAGACTGATTGATGAGATCGGATGCAAACACCATATGCAGACTGGAAACCTTCCAAAAAAGAATCTGCTGATGACGGTTGGGCTGAACTCGGTGGAAGGACGCACAAGACGGCGAAGGATGGTCAAGGCCCTGGTAACAGATGTTCAATAGAAGGATGGTCAAGGCCCTGGTAACAGATGTTCAATAGAAGCCGATTTACATCCTTGTGTTCATTTGCTAATCTGAATATATTATATATATATAAGATTAGCTAAACTGAAGATATATATATATATATATATATATATATATTATATAAACAGCTATTTATATAATACTAGTTTTTCATTGCATAGCCTAATTTTGTGATATGCATAGTGGCACTTTATATTGATTAAGTTATACTGTTTCAAACAAAGAGGATATGGCCTTAGTCCTGTTTATGTCTCCTCTTGTCACGTTTTGGCCTACATTTGTGATTGAATCTCTGTTAGTGTTTGTTTTTTGTGGGGGGGGGGGGCAGGGCCTCGTAGATATTCAAATATATTCAAATACATTGCTTGATATCCATTCGAACGATTTTTCTTAAAGGTGACAGCCCTATATAGTAGTAGTATAGTCGTTTTTAATAATAAGGCAGAGCGAGCTGCATGCAAATATCTTCCGGTTTCATGCTGATGATGACACCGATAGCTCTCAGGCAGCTGGCCCCTCGACATCGGCTCAAGTTACCCCTATATTTTCTTTCCTACGCTATATCCTGTCATGGTGTTGTTCAGTATGTAAAAAATTAAAATGTAATGGTTGCTTTTGGTGCAGAAGACTGTAGAACTCCTTTTTTGCCACTCAATGAACTACTCAGGAATCGGTAAGAGAATTCATAAGGAATTGGATTGATAGGCAGAATCGACAATGGCATCGATATTGATAAAAATCAATTCCCACCCCTAGCCATGATTGGCCGAAGTCTTTGAAGAACGAGGAATGCAATAGCTGCCCAGCTGAGGTTCTTCTTGTGAAATGCAAACGTCTGCATGGCATATCCGTGAATATCTGTGAATATCTAGGCTCCCTCCTCAAGTCTTTCCTCCCTATTCCTGACCTTTGTGTGACAGATGTTGTATTGAGCTGTGGTACGTCGTTAGCCCAATCTGTGCAAACAAAGACAGATTTGATTTTCAATGAGCTTCAATCTCAGCAGAGGTCCTGTTTGAGCCTTGCAATAGGGTTGAAACTGTGGCATCAGGGAGTAACAACTCCTCTGCTATGTGTGTCGGGCTACTAAGTGCTCTTTACAGGTTGGGACGCTGCCTAACTAAGTTCTTTGTTGAGAAAGCCACCGGCTGTAAGGTCTGTAGGCGTTCTTCCAGCCTGCTGGCCTCATGCTGTCTACTCTCTTAGGACACACTGTCTCTTCTGTGCCACGCCCAGACCCCTGGGAGAGATACGTCTCATTGTCACACCTCCTCAGCTTCACACCTGTTGTGATGTCTAAACTGTGGTCGATCGAGATGTTCTCTGCGTGTTTGGCAGTTGGTTGCTTTTTGATTTAGATGTCTTGGTTCCATTCTAGATGTCTTGGCTACAGCTTCCCCTTGTCTTTCATTAGATTGTATTTGTTTGGTTGTGTGGTGTACCGTTTGAGAGCCACTGATCCCAGAGCTGAGCTCTGATGATGAGTTCTGTGTTCACGCTCTGGGAAAGGTTGAGGGTCCACCAGCTCTGCTGTCACCACAGTGACTGAAGAGGTACGTGTTCTGTAGCTCTAATCGCACAGGCTGTTATTGCTTAAGTATTTATAAATGAACTAGTTATTAGAGCAGAGCAGTGGCTAGCTTAGCTTTTTAGTGCAACCCTGTTTGTATGTGAATAATGTAGTGCCCAAAGGAAAATACACAAATGAATATGGATCAGGAATATACATAAATAACACTTGAGGAAGCTTTATCGTATCATCACAGGCACAAAAACACTTTTCACCTCATTTTGCAATTGGGAACACAAAGGACTTGAGAGAAACACATTCCCCCGGTTATAAAAGAGACCGAAATGAATGAGGATCATTAACAGATGGCTTTCAGAGAGTGGTTTTTCTTCTACCACCGCTTCCTTCACTCACACATGTTGGAATCCATTTCCCTCCTTCGTGCTCTTCCATTACAAACATGATTTTTTTTGTCCTTATCAAGCCCTTCCCTTCCCGAGTCACAGGGACGGCTCCCAGCGAGCAGAGAGCCCTTCCTCCAGAGTGGGAGCTGTTTCTCTGGGGCTTTCATCCAGAGTGGAGTATGTATTACTAAGATAAATCCTAATGACTTCCCGCTGCCCTCTGCCTCCTGGTTGACTGCTCCTGGTTTAAAGTCCTCCCGGCGACGCTCTCCTTCTCCACAACACATTCATCATTCATGGGATCCTGGGGCTCAGCAGCACAACATGTTATCACTTTTTGTCTAATCGTTTCTTCGCTGTGGAGCTAAGACACTCCAAACTAGTCATTACCCATGATAACCCCAGACTGGATGCAGGATGCCACTCAAATGAGTCACGTTGACTATGGAATACCTGATACAATAAAACAGTCATGTTAGATTTTCTGAACATCTCATGGCTGTATGTTTTATTTTATTACATTACATCACATTATTACATACACAATTATCACAGTCAATTCCATAACATTGTGTGTAGATGTGTTGCATAGAAGGTTTCTAGCCAGTTGGCTAATTTGCAGCCCCAGTCCCTGGTCAGGCCTTTCTGAAAAAGATAATCCAAATATAATTTCTAAAATAACGTATAGTGTATAGGCATAGTGTGAGTTACACAGTCATGAGTTACCACATAACATGAGCAGCGCACTGTATGCATGTGTGCATAAACTTAAAGACATAAAGGACATTACAGAACAACACATCACATAACACCACAAACCCCAAACGCCCAGCTGCTCGCACCCGCCCACCTACACCCACCCCCACAGTGAGGGCCCGGGCCCCTACCCAGACCCCTACAGTGAGGGGCCACTACCCAGACCCCTACAGTGAGGGGCCACTACCCAGACCCCCACAGTGAGGGCCACTACCCAGACCCCCACAGTGAGGGCCACTACCCAGACCCCCACAGTGAGGGCCACTACCCAGACCCCCACAGTGAGGGCCACTACCCAGACCCCCACAGTGAGGGGCCCCTACCCAGACCCCCACAGTGAGGGCCACTACCCAGACCCCCACAGTGAGGGCCCCTACCCAGACCCCCACAGTGAGGGCCACTACCCAGACCCCCACAGTGAGGGCCACTACCCAGACCCCCACAGTGAGGGGCCCCTACCCAGACCCCCACAGTGAGGGGCCCCTACCCAGACCCCCACAGTGAGGGCCACTACCCAGACCCCCACAGTGAGGGCCACTACCCAGACCCCCACAGTGAGGGCCCCTACCCAGACCCCGCCCGTGGGGTGAGCCCTGGCAGCCATGCGCGACCAGCCAGGCATCTGGCACAGACAATACACTACAACAAGGACAATTGAGTGTGTGTGTGTGTGTGTGTGTGTGTGTGTGTGTGTGTGTGTGTGTGTGTGTGTGTGTGTGTACGTGCATCTGCGCATCTACTCAATGGTTACATGTTTGGTTTTTTTCAGCCAGTATTTCACATTTTCTATTAAATGTTCAGTTTTTTTTCAGTTCAGTTTGTGTTTTTATTTCCGTTGGTAAATCATTCCAAAAATGGGTCCCTATCACTGAAAAACATGACTGGCCGAAAGTTTTGCGCCCCTCTGCTATGCAGTTGCCACCCACTGCTCCCCTTATGGCCACTCTTCTTGTAATTATTTTTGTCACAAAAGGACAGAGTACGGAGGGAGCTAGATTATTTGCGCATTTAAAAGTCAGTTTAAGAATAGAGAACTTAATGAAGCTGTCAAAACTTAAAAGCTTGTATTTCTGTACAATTAATCAGTGGTGCCACATTGTTGGTTTCCATTATTTCCAGTGCCTGTATGATGATATGACGGGTTTGACTGTTGTCTGGGAGGCTTGCCCATACAGGAACACAGTAAGATAAGTGAGAGAGTATCATAGCATGAAAAGCAGTAAAGCTGCCTTGACAGGTATATGATGCCTTATCATTCTGAAACAGTTCAGGTTTGTCCGGACAGTCTTGCCTAGTTTGTTAATGTGTTTATTGAATTTGAGTTGGGAGTCCAATATAATACCTA
>NC_140289.1:13424265-13451765 GCF_964030765.1 Micromesistius poutassou
ATGGTACTGTCCTAACTGCCGTAGGCTTCCTCAGTTTTTGACAAAAATGGTCAAGAAACAGATTTAGTAAAATACCACACTAGCTTTATACATTTCTTTTGAAAAGTCTTCATTTATTTCTTTGAAAAAAAAGTAGTAAAGTTGTCAAACTCATCACGTTGCATACGGTCTGCTCTTTTGCCAATTTATAGCCTAAAACAAGACACTTAAAATCAACAACTAATGGGCAAAGGTTTGGACAAGTCCATTCCTTCAGTGTATGCTACAAAAACTGTCATTTTCCTTGCACATTAAGAAATCAATCGGCAATGTCCCCCCCAAAATTCAATATGTCTGGGGCACACTTCCAATCAGCAGCTGTCCTTGTGGTTTCTAAGACAACTAGAGCTAACTGACTTCCCCAGAGTAAAGGCTGATCTTTAGCTGAGGCATGATGCAACGTCAAGTGTCCTGAATGTCAGAGCCACGGTCAGAGAGAACTAAATCGCCAGAACACTGTTGTCGAAAAGCCAGATTTTGGTTATTTACTTATAACTGACTCTTCCTCTCCATGCGTTTGATATGTAAGAGACTGTTCCCTGTGTGTAATTACGGACTGTGCATGTAATAACACACATGGGTGGTTGACTTGATATGGTCTTTTTGTGGTCCCAATTGTCAAAAACAAATGCATAAAAATAATAACAAACCTTTTGTTGTCATATTGTTTAGAACATGCTTATTTATGCTTTACGTGAACAACCAAACATGAAATAGCTCATGTAGTGTGACTGTTCCAAGCACGTTTAAACTTGAATAAAACTAAGAAAAATAAATGCAACTATCCTCAATATCCTCTTTATGGCTCGCTCGTTTCAAAGTCCAGGCATCATATTTGAGTCAGCTCTGATCAAAACGATTGTGTCCCAGAAATGGATATCATAGAGTGTGACGATGTCAGGGACTGGGCCTCATGAGAACCAGTTACTGTCAGGCTTCATATAGGTTACGCCATGTAGGCTACGTCATGTAGGCGACGTCATGTAGGCGACGTCATGTAGCCTACATGATGTAGGCTACGTCATATAGGCTACATGATGTAGGCTACGTCATATAGGCTACATGATGTAGGCTACATGATGTAGGCTACGCCATGCAGGCTACGCCATGTAGGCGACGTCATGTAGGCTACTTGATGTAGGCTACGTGATGTAGGCTACGCCATGTAGGCTACATGATGTAGGCTATGTCATGTAGGCTACGTCATGTAGGCGACGTCATGTAGCCTACATCATGTAGGCTATGTCATGTAGGCTACATCATGTAGGCTACATCATGTAGGCTACATGATGTAGGCTACGCCGTCGGGCTTCTCTGTATGGCCCGTGCTCACACTCGCCTGCGCTGAACATTTCCGCAGTGCACCAATCAAGGTGGGCCCCGCCCACATTCCCCACGGCACCGTGTCTATAAGGCGCTGCACAGCAGCGTCTTCCACCAACCTCCTCAACAACATGACCTGCATAATATAAATATCAATTTAATATACATAAATAGTCTAAATATATAAAGTCAGTTTGACTAAAGGGCAGTACATCTTTGCACACCATGTGTAAACGCCTCGCCTCCCCCGCCTCCCTCCAGCCCAGTGGTTGTGGGCGGTGTTTAGACGGCGTGGTAAAGCCCGGGGTCATCCGCCTCCACGCCGCGTCTCTGTGCTTCATGAGGGCTGGGGACTGGTGCATGAGGCCGTGTGTCTGTCTGTCTCTTCATGAGGGCTGGGGACTGGTGCATGAGGCCGTGTGTCTGTCTGTCTCTTCATGAGGGCTGGGGACTGGTGCATGAGGCCGTGTGTCTGTCTCTTCATGAGGGCTGGGGACTGGTGCATGAGGCCGTGTGTCTGTCTCTTCATGAGGGCTGGGGACTGGTGCATGAGGCCGTGTGTCTGTCTCTTCATGAGGGCTGGGGAGGTCTCCTAGACCTCCACTTTCCCCTGCCTCGTCCCCACAGTCTTGGCTGAAAGGAGAAGGAGGAGCCGCCCGTTTCGCTGGTGGCCCGGCCCGGCCCTGCAGTCACCGCCGGGACACGAGCCGTCACACAGCCGTCACACAGACAGCTGTTATCAGCCGCCTGCTCGCCCTCTCGCCGAAAGCTGTACATGAGGGCGAGAGCGACGCGTTGACCAACATGGTTACCAACCAGTCAACTACTTCTCTCTGCGATGAAGAAAGGCAGCGGCGGCGTGACGGAGCCCACAGAGGTAAGGCCTCTCTGCTCCTCCTGTTTTGAACTCATCTTCACTAACCAGGTGGGTACGTAGCAAGGTGTTTTAACTCATCTTCACTAACCAGGTGGGTACGTAACAAGGTGTTTTAACTCATCTTCACTAACCAGGTGGGTACGTAACAAGGTGTTTTAACTCATCTTTACTATAAGTAACAACACTGTTGGAATATGTTATGTGCACTAGTGTGACTGTCAATTTGTTTTATAAATGCAGCATTCATTTGCATTGTTCATTAGGGTTGTCCACTGATGGGCCCTGCTAGCCTGAATATTGACCTTCTATTCTAGTGAGCTGAATGCCCTACAAGTATAGAGCGGATTTTGGTCCAAGTCCAAGAAACTACCACTCTCAAAACAAACCACTGCAGGACAGGGAATGCAGTTGGATTTCATTAGAGAAGATTCACGGCACATTGATTAGCAGCTGAGCTCCCTCTGCGTTTAGCTGTGAGTGTGTGTGTGGTCTCCTGGTTCATTTAGCTGTGAGTGTGTGAGTGTGTGTGTGTGGTCTCCTGGTTCATTTAGCTGTGAGTGTGTGTGTGGTCTCCTGGTTCATTTAGCTGTGAGTGTGTGTGTGGTCTCCTGGTTCATTTAGCTGTGAGTGTGTGTGTGGTCTCCTGGTTCATTGAGCTGTGAGTGTGTGTGTGTGGTCTCCTGGTTCGTTGAGCTGTGAGTGTGTGTGTGGTCTCCTGGTTGATGGGGGACAGGAGTTGGGGGGAGGGGCTCTCTTCCTACCACACAGACATTGGCGTAAGTAAAATGGAGCAATTAAGAGGGAGGCATAGATGCTGTCTCAGTCCTTCTGGGTAGTGGTGGATTTCATGATTCGTTTGAATGAATCAGTTCGCGTCGGTCAGTTCGGCAAGAAGAATCGTTTGTTCGTTCGCATTTCCTGTAGCGGTGAATCATGATTCTCAGCCGAGTCGGTCAGACTCAGCTCCTCCCTCGTTCTCATTCTCAAACGAATCACGATCGTAAAGTGGTGCAAATGGTCATCAATCAACACAACATTAACTGATTCCTTTTAGCTGAGGAGCACTTCACCCACTGCGACTAGTGGGTGGAGCTGGGAGTCGAGTCTCAGGGAACGAAGGATACGAACGAGACGAACTGAAACAGGGAATCAGGTCGGTTCGTTCATGTTAAAGAGTCGTTCGTTCGAACTGATTCGTTTGCGAACGACCCATCACTACTTCTGGGGGCCACCCCCTGACACGACTCCTAAGCTGTCGGCCGCTAACCAGCTAGTGGGAAGGACGTGGTCGTAAAGGGCTTCTCAGCCCTGTGGAGACCCCGTGGGTTAGAGGTCAGCCCTGTGGAGACCCCGTGGGTTACAGGCCAGCCCTGTGGAGACCCCGTGGGTTAGAGGTCAGCCCTGTGGAGACCCCGTGGGTTACAGGTCAGCCCTGTGGAGACCCCATGGGTTACAGGTCAGCCCTGTGGAGACCCCGTGGGTTACAGGTCAGCCCTGTGGAGACCCCGTGGGTTACAGGTCAGCCCTGTGGAGACCCCGTGGGTTACAGGTCAGCCCTGTGGAGACCCCGTGGGTTACAGGTCAGCCCTGTGGAGACCCCGTGGGTTACTGGTCAGCCCTGTGGAGACCCCATGGGTTACAGGTCAGCCCTGTGGAGACCCCGTGGGTTACTGGGGCGGTGGGATCCATGGAGCCTCTCATTGATCTCTCATTGCTCAGATCACCAAACCATGATCCTTCCATTTTTAAGATATTTTTAGCTTTATTATAGAGAGAGATAGAGAGGAAAGTGTGGGAGACAGAGGGGAAGACATGCAGTAAATAACCCAGGCCGAATTCGAACCTGGGTCTCTGCGATTAGGACTGTTCCTATATGGTACGCGCCTTAGCCCAGTGCACCACCGGGGCGCCCTGATCCTTACATTCTTTAACTGGAGGAAGAATCATGCCCACATTTCACAGACTCTGAAACGCAAACACACAAGCATAGGCATGGAGTAAATATGTGTGTATGACAAAATATATGGCAACATGGCAAAATAGATGTGATTATCAGCCCATGTCCCTGGTATGAGGTGTCAGAGATTAGATTCTTCTGTTGTGGAGCACACCAGCAGTACTTAATGAAGGCATACACACACAAAGCCCAAGTGTACATGCAAATATATGCATGCGTATGGGCAGACATTAGCAGAACCACCCTGGCTGTTGCCCTGCATGGTTGACTCGGCCGTCGGTGTGTCAAGGCCTGTATTAACCGCTTTGGATAAAAGCGTCTGCTAAACGCTCTAAATGTAAATGCTGTATCTGTCACCGTCATCCTGAATGATATTACAACCAGCATTGTTACACTATGGCCAAATATTACGAATAGAAATGATGACGTCTGGGTGTAAACCCCAAGTAAACGGCTTAGTGTCTTTAGGAGACAGACTGCTGAACCCACAGTAACAACTGGCTAGGAAGCCTCTGACTGGCTGGAGGGGCCAGGGGGCCAGGGGCCAGGGGGGGGGTCAGGGGCCAGGGGGGGGTCAGGGGCCAGGGGCCAGGGGGGGGTCAGGGGCCAGGGGGGGGGGGGTCAGGGGCCAGGGGGGGGTCAGGGGCCAGGGGCCAAGGGGCCAGGGGGGGGTCAGGGGGTCAGGGGGCCAGGGGGGGGTCAGGGGCCAGGGCCAGGCGGGGGCCAGGGGGGGGTCAGGGGGTCAGGGGGCCAGGGGCCGGGGGGGGTCAGGGGGTCAGGGGCCAGGGCCAGGCGGGGGCCAGGGGGCCAGGGGGTCAGGGGGCCAGGCGGGGGTCAGGGGGCCAGGCGGGGGTCAGGGGCCAGGGGCCAGGGTCAGGGGCCAGGGGCCAGGGTCAGGGGGCTGGAGAGCTGAATCAGCCCACACACATGGGGGCCAGTGGGGAAAGCAGTGGGGGGCAACCCTAACCCTAAGTGGGGATAGCTGATGAATAATAATAAATAATAATAATAAATAAATAGTCATTTAATTTAATTATTAAATGATTTGATAATTTGATAAACAACTGCCCAATGAGAATTAGCTCCTGAAGATGTGCAATACTTTTACCGTAAGTGGCAGAGCACCAACGATTAAAGTGAACTGTTAGTTAGCTGTCAAACACTCCCGGGAGAGGGACCATATCCCCACAAACGTGGAACAGTGGGACGTGTTACAATTAGTGAGAGCTAGTCTCCAACATGTATGTCTAAATAAAAAAGAAACGTTCTCACACGTGCTGTGTCGCTTCATGTCGTATCTCCCCGTGTGACCCCATAAAAAAATAACTTTCCAACTCTGGAGTCCAAAGCTGTTCACGCGTTCTTCCTCCTGCTCCATTTACTGCACAACCAATGTCCTTCTCCATCAGAACTATTCCTGTACTCCACACTACAGATTGCACCGGCTACCCCAGGACGCTCGATGTTTTACCAAAAGAAGGGGTTTCTCTTAGTAGCTGTAGGGCTGTTTTTAGACTTCAGTTCAGACAGTTCTATGCTCGACAGAGTGACCTGGAGGACAGCCGGGGAGATGGTTTGAGGCATGGTGGGAGAGCAGAGTTAGCCTGGAAATTCAGAGCCACATCTAGAAAGCTGTAGGGTCTGGCAACGAGTAATGAAAACGTCCCAACTCGAGGGGCGGCCCCAAGCATGCATTTGGAAATATCACTGCACGCATTGGATAACACTACGACCAATCAGAAGAATACAAGGTGTGACGTATCCAGACCAGCGGAGCTAACCAATAGATTAGACTCTTGCCGTATCCGGTCGGTAAAACAGCAACGCTGTTGGCCCGCCAATATCAGATACACCGATGTGATTGGTTAATGTTCTGGGCCAGGGGAATCGGGGAGTGAGTATATTGCTCGTTCCCAGATTGACTCGCTGAGCAAATTGAAATTGTGCTCTCGCGAAAACGCTGGATTTCCAGGGTAGAGCAGAGTTAGAAATGGGTCGTATGTGAACAAGTTTGAGTCAACTATGGGAGCCGACTCACCTATCTGAGCCGAGTGAGACGTCGTATTGTTTTTATATCAATTATATCACTGTAAAATGTGGGAGGGTCAGTGGCTTAGAAAGATTCCCAAATAACAAACTTCTTTAGGAATCACTGTTGTAAATATGGAATGGCGACAAATGTCAGAGTGCTGAAATGTTCAAAACTAGCCCATGCACTCCATGATATGTTGAATTTAATCCAACTAATTGAAATACTTCCCAGAGCATGTTAGAACCAAGAAGACAACTGTTGTAAAATTGATGAACACATTAAATGGGTTGCACTACACAACCGATATTAAACACATTTTGTAGGGAATGGCTGGATCACTACCCCCATGGGCCCCTGGGAACTGAATCTTAAACACATTAGATCATTAAATACACTTACAGTTGCACAGTCAAGCATTGTTGATGAGAGGCTGGCCCAGGTAGTCGGCGTTCCCAATGACAAGTTTTGCATTAATGTTCCTCTGAAAGTCTGTAAGTCTGTGTGAGTGTATTCAACACATTCTACATCTCAATAGCAACTTATGCAGTTTGAACGTCGTTCATCTTCTTTGTTAGAGAGATAATCAACAGATATCATGCTCTGAATACAGCGATGTGACACAGGGAACTAAAGACTGGATCCCTGAGTCCTGCCTTCAGGACTCACAATGGGAGTTGGGCTACACTTGTGTTTAGTGCGTAGCCTTACTAGACCACATGATATTAAAGCTAACATAATGACCTATTGGACCACATGATATTAAAGCTAACATAATGACCTATTGGACCACATGATATTAAAGCTAACATAACGACCTGATTGGACCACATGCCTCACCATGCCGCCGGCAGCCTGGAGCTGGACCACATGCAGGGTACTATTTTAGACCCTTGTGGTCATCCTGATGGCCCTCCACGTGCCCACAGTAGAGGTGTAACGATACGCAAAGGTCACGATTCGGTACGTACCTGGGTTTTTAAGTCACTGTTCTGTATGTTTTTCGGTACAACATTTTTCTTTCTTTTTTTATTCAACAATATTTTTTGGATTTGATTTTGATTTGATTTATTAAATTGTATCAAACAACTGCCTTACACAAATGAAAAGACATCAAATATCCCCCTGGCTGACCTCCTCTGTCCGGCCACCGGATGGCCAATGAGAAGCCGCTGCCTCCTGACTGTATCCAGAGACAGCTGGCCGCGCCGTGGGGCAGGCTGTGAATAACATGGCCCTCCTCTCCTCTGCCCTGTCGACCATGACTGTCGGCCAAGAGTCATTTGGGCCGGGCGACGTGGAGAAGGTCGCCGGGCGACGTGGAGAAGGTCGCCAGCCTCCAGCCCCCGGCTCCCCGTCCGTCGGCTGCTCTACTTGGGCCTTTGCCTGGACTCGGCCGCGCCTCCTCTGCGAGATGCCGAGGAGGCGCTCTGAATAGTTCAACACAACCCGGCCCGCGCCCTCCTCCTCCTCCCTCCGCACCGCCACCGCTCTCTGCAGGGGGTCTCTCTCCCCAGGTGGTCTCTCTCCAGGTGGTCTCTCTCTGTAGGTGGTCTCTCTCCAGGTGGTCTCTCTCCAGGTGCTCTCTCTCCAGGTGGTCTCTCTCTCCAGGTGGTCTCTCTCTCCAGGCGGTCTCTCTCCCCAGGTGGTCTCTCTCTCCAGGCGGTCTCTCTGCAGGTGGTCTCTCTCTCCAGGTGCTCTCTCTCTCTGTAGGTGGTCTCTCTCCCCAGGTGGTCTCTCTCCGCAGGTGGTCTCTCTCTGCAGGTGGTCTCTCTCCCCAGGTGGTCTCTCTCTGCAGGTGGTCTCTCTCTCCAGGTGGTCTCTCTCTCCAGGTGGTCTCTCCAGGTGGTCTCTCTCTCCAGGTGGTCTCTCTCCAGGTGGTCTCTCCAGGTGGTCTCTCTCTCCAGGTGGTCTCTCTCTCCAGGTGGTCTCTCTCTCCAGGCGGTCTCTCTCCCCAGGTGGTCTCTCTCTCCAGGCGGTCTCTCTGCAGGTGGTCTCTCTCCCCAGGTGGTCTCTCTCCGCAGGTGGTCTCTCTCTGCAGGTGGTCTCTCTCCCCAGGTGGTCTCTCTCTGCAGGTGGTCTCTCTCTCCAGGTGGTCTCTCTCTCCAGGTGGTCTCTCTCCAGGTGGTCTCTCCAGGTGGTCTCTCTCCAGGTGGTCTCTCTCTCTCCAGGTGCTCTCTCTCTCCAGGTGGTCTCTCTCTCTCCAGGTGGTCTCTCTCTCCAGGTGGTCTCTCTCTCTCCAGGTGGTCTCTCTCTCCAGGTGCTCTCTCTCTCCAGGTGGTCTCTCTCTCCAGGTGGTCTCTCTCTCCAGGTGCTCTCTCTCCAGGCGGTCTCTCTCTCCAGGTGGTCTCTCTCTCCAGGTGCTCTCTCTCCAGGCGGTCTCTCTCTCCAGGTGGTCTCTCTCTCCAGGTGCTCTCTCTCTCCAGGTGGTCTCTCTCCAGGTGGTCTCTCTCTCCAGGTGCTCTCTCTCTCCAGGTGGTCTCTCTCCAGGTGGTCTCTCTATGAGGTGGTCTCTCTCTCCAGGTGGTCTCTCTCCAGGTGGTCTCTCTCTCCAGGCGGTCTCTCTCTCCAGGTGGTCTCTCTCTCCAGGCGGTCTCTCTGCAGGTGGTCTCTCTCTCCAGGTGGTCTCTCTCTCCAGGTGCTCTCTCTCTCTCTGTAGGTGGTCTCTCTCCCCAGGTGGTCTCTCTCTCCAGGTGGTCTCTCTCCCCAGGTGGTCTCTCTCTGCAGGTGGTCTCTCTCTCCAGGTGGTCTCTCCAGGTGGTCTCTCCAGGTGGTCTCTCTCTCCAGGCGGTCTCTCTGCAGGTGGTCTCTCTCCCCAGGTGGTCTCTCTCTGCAGGTGGTCTCTCTCTCTCCAGGTGCTCTCTCTCTCCAGGTGGTCTCTCTCTCTCCAGGTGGTCTCTCTCTCCAGGTGCTCTCTCTCCAGGCGGTCTCTCTCTCCAGGTGGTCTCTCTCTCCAGGTGCTCTCTCTCCAGGCGGTCTCTCTCTCCAGGTGGTCTCTCTCTCCAGGTGCTCTCTCTCCAGGTGGTCTCTCTCCAGGTGGTCTCTCTCTCCAGGTGGTCTCTCTCTCTCCAGGTGCTCTCTCTCTCCAGGTGGTCTCTCTCCAGGTGGTCTCTCTATGAGGTGGTCTCTCTCTCCAGGTGGTCTCTCTCCAGGTGGTCTCTCTCTCCAGGCGGTCTCTCTCTCCAGGTGGTCTCTCTCTCTCCAGGTGGTCTCTCTCCAGGTGGTCTCTCTCTCCAGGTGGTCTCTCTCTCTCCAGGTGGTCTCTCTCTCCAGGTGGTCTCTCTCCAGGTGGTCTCTCTCCAGGCGGTCTCTCTCTCCAGGTGGTCTCTCTCTCCAGGTGCTCTCTCTCTTCAGGTGGTCTCTCTCCAGGTGGTCTCTCTATGAGGTGGTCTCTCTCTCCAGGTGGTCTCTCTCTCTCCAGGTGGTCTCTCTCTCCAGGTGGTCTCTCTCTCTCCAGGTGCTCTCTCTCTCCAGGTGGTCTCTCTCTCTCCAGGTGGTCTCTCTCCAGGCGGTCTCTCTCTCCAGGTGGTCTCTCTCTCCAGGTGCTCTCTCTCTCCAGGTGGTCTCTCTCCAGGTGGTCTCTCTATGAGGTGGTCTCTCTCTCCAGGTGGTCTCTCTCTCCAGGTGGTCTCTCTCTGTAGGTGGTCTCTCTCTCCAGGTGGTCTCTCTATGAGGTGGTCTCTCTCTCCAGGTGGTCTCTCTCTCCAGGTAGTCTCTCTCTCTCCAGGTGGTCTCTCTCTCCAGGTGGTCTCTCTATGAGGTGGGCACTGAGCTTGGTTCCCCTCAGTGCTTCCTGGAGAAGTGCTTTCTCCACTATCAGAGTCAGGAGCCGTGTGGGCCCCGCAGGCTGTGACGGTGACCGGGTTTCACCCACTGGTCAAGAGGTTCTTGCGTGGGGCTAGACGTGCTAGGCCTGTTTCCCGTGTGCTCACAACACGCTGGGATCTTCCAACCGTGTTGTGTGGGTTATCCAGGGACTCTTTGGAGCCTCTGTCAAGCTCCTTTGGATGCTCTGTCTTTTAAGACGGTGCTCTTATTGACTTTTATTTCTGCCAAACGCACCGCCCCCCCCCCCCGTCATTCCAGTGAGTCACAGGTGGAGTGCCTTGCTGTGCAACACTCTGCGATCCGTTCCACACAACAGTTGTTTGTGTGCTGTAGCGGCGCTGCCAAGGGATGCGCTCTCTCACACCGCGGCGTTGTACTGTAACGCCCCTCAGACACAGCGGCGTTGTACTGTAACGCCTCTCAGACCCCGTGGTGTTGTACTGTAACGCCTCTCAGACCCCGTGGCGTTGTACTGTAACGCCTCTCAGACACCGTGGCGTTGTACTGTAACGCCCCTCAGACACCGTGGTGTTGTACTGTAACGCCTCTCAGACCCCGTGGTGTTGTACTGTAACGCCTCTCTCACACCGTGGCGTTGTACTGTAATGCCTCTCAGACACCGCGGCGTTGTACTGTAACGCCTCTCAGACCCCGTGGCGTTGTACTGTAACGCCTCTCAGACCCCGTGGCGTTGTACTGTAACGCCTCTCAGACCCCGTGGCGTTGTACTGTAACGCCTCTCAGACCCCGTGGCGTTGTACTGTAACGCCCCTCAGACACCGTGGTGTTGTACTGTAACGCCTCTCAGACACCGTGGTGTTGTACTGTAACGCCTCTCTCACACCGTGGCGTTGTACTGTAACGCCTCTCTCACACCGTGGCATTGTACTGTAACGCCTCTCAGACACCGTGGTGTTGTACTGTAACGCCTCTCAGACACCGTGGTGTTGTACTGTAACGCCTCTCAGACACCGTGGTGTTGTACTGTAACGCCTCTCTCACACCGTGGCGTTGTACTGTAACGCCTCTCTCACACCGTGGCATTGTACTGTAACGCCTCTCAGACACCGTGGTCCACCGCTGCCCTGTCAGAGCTCTACATGCACAAACCGCCGCGCCGCTGCCCTTTGGTCGTGACGTCAAACTACCTCGGACCAGGAAAAGAAAATAACGTCCCCTGCATTCGCAGCAGAGTGGAACGTTAACGTACTGTTAGGGGAGAACATATGATTTATCCCTTTTCTCTAAATTGGGGACTTATCTCAGTAACACTGATGAAGCTCTCTCTCTAGTCGCCTAGTGGTGTCCTGGTGTTACGCTGGGATTAAGATTGACAGGTTATTCTTGCTTTGGTAACGGATTGTCACCGGCGTCGGTAATATCCTGCCCTCTAACCATTACTAATAAATTAATATGCTACCCTTGTCTCTTATACTCTCTGCGATTATTAAAATAAGTTATGTGATTTGTGTGCTTGTTTGGACTTTTTATCAATGGTCGCATACATTTGTTGCTAGCGTGGCCCCCAGCTGGAGCTTCTTGGTAGCTTTGTGAGCTGATGAGCTGCTCTGTTCATGTTATGCCTGCCAGCGGTTCCTCCCGGTGCCTCTCGTTGGGAGTTAAGAGGCTCTACTCCAGCCAAGTGGAGTTGGTTACTCTTCCCCTGTCTCGGGTTATACGCCTGCGGGGCGTGGGTCCGGCGTGGGTCGAAGGTAAGCTCATTCTCGCTGAAGGTCGCCTATTGTTGTGCGATGTAGCGCTGTTGCTAGTACCTATATTTATTGATCTGTCTGGTTGCCAGTGTTCAGGTGGCGTGTATGACCTCCGGCCCAGCCTGTGGCTGCTCTACTGCTAGGATAGCTGCACTCCGGGAGCTGAGACCGCCTGTTTCACCGTTCAACAGGGCCACCTGCCCCCCAGGAGACTGTCACAAAGGGCTGCTGTTTTTGTCCCTCAAAAATACATTTTCTTTTGTTTAATCAGTTGGTTCATTTTTCCCTAACGCTGTCATCTTAGCCTGGTGGGCTGCTAGCTTTTAGCTGCTGGGGTTTGGTTGCTCACCACACCAGGTTGCCGCTTCGCTGCAAATCATCTTTGTATTTGTTTATTATTATTCTTATTTTACTGCTGGTGGCCTATTAAGAGTAGGTAGGCTGCCATCTGGTTATTGTTACTTTTGTTTCGTTTGGTTTACCATTACTCCCATTGTGTGTGTGTGTGTGTGTGTGTGTGTGTGTGTGTGTGTGTGTGCCCATTTGGTGGCTTCCCTGCCCTCTATGTGACTACAGTTTATATCTCCCTCTCTCTCTCCTCGACAGGAATCAGTGGGCCAACGCGGGTGGTTCGCGACCTCTAGGTGGTGGTCTTCTTTGCTAGCCCTCGCCAATTACACGGTGTGTTTAACGTAGCAGTGCCTACACCTGCTTGCAATGAGTGTGTGTTGGTTTGTGTGTGTGTGAGTTTGATTTCCTCTCCTTCTCGCTGCGTACTGCCAGTGGTCTGCCCCCAGTCCTGTCTACGGCGCTGATTGATGCTATAGTCGACCATTTTGATCTCCTTTAGGGCCACACTCTTGCCATACTTCCCACCCCTTGATTGTCTCTTGTTGTCTCTGTGGCTGACTACCTGAAGTCAACGGATGTTTCTATATATTTGAAAACCTATATATTTTTGATACCAAATAAAAGTATATATTTATTTATCCACGTCTCAGCCATATATGTATCGAACCTGTGTTGCCAATATTCAAGTTGGGTGAATTGGTAATAATCATTTCCTAGTGGTAGTAATTACCCTAGGTGGCGTAGAATCTGTGGGTGCTGAGACATGCTTCTGATGGCGGTGTTGTGTCGATTTCTCATTCAGCCGAATGCATTAAACTACAATGCTTTACTATCATAAGAAGTTTCAAGTGTTTTGCTCTCCCAAAATCCACTCCAAGAGTCATTTCTTGGCAGCCTGGGCCTCTGGAGAGCATGGTCACTGTGTGATGGGGCTGAGTTGGCTGGTGGGAGTACGGACCCTGCTGGGCAGTGGCTGAGAGAGTTCTGGTCTGTGGGCGTGTGGAACACATGCTCAGAACCTTCTGAGGGCCTTAGCACAAGTTATTCACACCCACAAGATAAATGACTTCAAATAAACATTTTTTTTTCCAAAATAACCAATGACAATATGGCTACACTTCACCACCATGACGCTCAGCTAAACATCCACACCCTATGACTATGTGGAGGAAGAGACCTATTGTGCTCTTGGGGTGTGCCTGTCATAGTATCTGATTCCTACACTGCTCTGGACCAACACAAGTCTTAAAGGTCCCATGACATGCCACGAGGTGTGAGTGTGACGGCTAGATGAGCAACGTTTGCTACAGTCCACTGGGTCGGCTGGTAGACTGATCTATCCAGCACACATCTAGGTGGACACGCCCACTTGTGATGTCAGAAGAGCCAGATTTTCAAAACGGCGTGTAACGGCTAATCACACTCACACCTGGTGGCATGTCATGAGACCTTTAAGTATTCTCCACTAGGGCTGGGCTCAAATAATCGATTTTCTGATTTAAAATCGATTTTCATTTGAATGTTTCAATATTGATTAATAAAATCCCAGGATCGATCTTTTAATATATGCCTTTTCCCGTGAATGCGTGAAGTCTCGCCGTTAGTCTCGCGTGGCCAGCCTTTAGTTCTTCGCGCAACGAGACCTGTCCACGTGAGAGACTAGTAGTAGTGAACCAAAACATGGAGGGAGCTGCTCCACTGAAGCCACCGCCAAGCCTAAAGGCAGACGTGTGGTTGCATTTCAGATTCAAAAACTATGAAGACAGAGAAGATCTGGACAAAAGCAAAGCCATATGTAAGCTGTGCAAAATGGAGGTGAAATATTGTGGAAATACCACAAATCTACGAAACCATTTAACGAGACATCACCCAGATACGCAATCTGCAAAAACGTCTGATCCGAAAAAACAAACCCAACTGGAGCAGGCATTTGGGTTTAAGTTAGCATCCAATTCTCCACATGCCCAAAAAATAACTGAGGCTGTCGCAACTTTCATATGCAAGGATATACGCCCGTACAGCGCTGTTGAAATGATGACTTCCGAAGTGTTATGATATTTTGGTCCAGGAAAGGCCGCCGAGACAGGATCGCTTTTAACTCACTTTATTTGGTTAAGGTTATTGATCTATTGTCTATGAAACAAAAGGAGAGGGATCGTATATAACACGCGTGGAGCGTCTCTAAGCTTTACATCTAATCGCGGAGTCCGAGTTAAATAAGAAGGTAGAGGTGGGCGTGTTCATCTTTGTATGATCAGCTGCTGCCTGGTTGTGCAGCAGTCTTAAGGCTTATGTTACGTTTACTCAGTATTGTGGCTATGGGAGAATATTATGGCTGAAATATGTTACAGAAGCCTCATTAATATACTAGAACCACACTACGTTTTACCGACACGCAAACATCTGAGTGAAGTGGTAATCCCAAACCTGTATGCAGATGTTAAACATAGCATCGCAACTTCACATAATCGGCAGAGAGAGTCGCCTTAACTTGTGACAGCTGGACATCCAGAGCAACCGATTCCTACCTGACAATTACTTCTCACTATATCGACGATGACTGGACTCATGTCCATGTTTTACAGACTAGGGCAATTGAAACTAGCCACACGGCGAGTAATCTAGCTGAACTGTTGTCTGAGGCGATACAAGAGTGGGAGTTTACAAAGACCCAGCCATCGTAACGGACAATGCTGCGAATATGGTCCATGCGGTGGAATTGATGGCGCTGTTGCACATTGGCTGTTTCGCGCAGTCAATTTAGCCTCACAAGCAGCTCTGAAAGTTCCCGTTTTAAAGGAACAAGGGGAGGGGGAGGGGTTAGTGGAGTGAAGGGGAGGGGTTAGTGGAGTGAAGGGGAGGGGGAGGGGTTAGTGGAGTGAAGGGGAGGGGGAGGGGTTAGTGGAGTGAAGGGGAGGGGTTAGTGGAGTGAAGGGGAGGGGTTAGTGGAGTGAAGGGGAGGGGTTAGTGGAGTGAAGGGGAGGGGTTAGTGGAGTGAAGGGGAGGGGTTAGTGGAGGGAGGGGGAGGGGTTAGTGGAGTGAAGGGAGGGGGAGGGGTTAGTGGAGTGAAGGGAGGGGGAGGGGTTAGTGGAGTGAAGGGAGGGGGAGGGGTTAGTGGAGTGAAGGGGAGGGGTTAGTGGAGTGAAGGGGAGGGGTTAGTGGAGTGAAGGGGAGGGGGAGGGGTTAGTGGAGTGAAGGGGAGGGGGAGGGGTTAGTGGAGTGAAGGGAGGGGTTAGTGGAGTGAAGGGAGGGGTTAGTGGAGTGAAGGGGAGGGGTTAGTGGAGTGAGGGGGAGGGGTTAGTGGAGTGAAGGGGAGGGGTTAGTGGAGTGAAGGGGAGGGGTTAGTGGAGTGAAGGGGAGGGGTTAGTGGAGTGAGGGGGAGGGGTTAGTGGAGTGAAGGGGAGGGGTTAGTGGAGTGAAGGGAGGGGGAGGGGTTAGTGGAGTGAAGGGGAGGGGTTAGTGGAGTGAAGGGGAGGGGTTAGTGGAGTGAAGGGGAGGGGTTAGTGGAGTGAAGGGGAGGGGTTAGTGGAGTGAAGGGGAGGGGGAGGGGTTAGTGGAGTGAAGGGGAGGGGGAGGGGTTAGTGGAGTGAAGGGGAGGGGTTAGTGGAGTGAAGGGAAGGGGTTAGTGAAGTGAAGGGGAGGGGTTAGTGGAGTGAAGGGGAGGGGTTAGTGGAGTGAAGGGGAGGGGGAGGGGTTAGTGGAGTGAAGGGAGGGGGAGGGGTTAGTGGAGTGAGGGGGAGGGGTAAGTGGAGTGAAGGGGAGGGGTTAGTGGAGTGAAGGGGAGGGGTTAGTGGAGTGAAGGGGAGGGGTTAGTGGAGTGAAGGGGAGGGGTTAGTGGAGTGAAGGGGAGGGGTTAGTGGAGTGAAGGGGAGGGGGAGGGGTTAGTGGAGTGAAGGGAGGGGGAGGGGTTAGTGGAGTGAGGGGGAGGGGTTAGTGGAGTGAAGGGGAGGGGTTAGTGGAGTGAAGGGGAGGGGTTAGTGGAGTGAAGGGGAGGGGTTAGTGGAGTGAAGGGGAGGGGTTAGTGGAGTGAAGGGAGGGGGAGGGGTTAGTGTGGGTGTATCGACTCAACCAATGAAAGGGGGGGAAAAGGAGCGCCATTTTCCCTACAGATCTAGATTTCTCTTCCGCTGAGATCAAATGGTAGAAGTCTCCAGAGAAGAGGAACGTTAGATGTTCTGTCAGATGCCAGAGCAGCAGACGCTGGAGGAGGTGATGGGAGACGCAGGCTGCGCTGATGCTGCATGAGGTCTGGGATTGTAAAGAGTCTGGTATACACACAAACTGTTCAATCAACGCTGGGAAGAAGAACCTTCTGTCTGACGTAGTTTCCCATGGCTCCTCCTCCGTCCGTCAGAGTGTTCGGTAATGAGCTTCCTTCCAGCGGTACGCAGTCACATTGTCTCGTGTTTTTCACCTTTGGTTGGTAGCTTAGTGGCCAGCGTGCTTATAAGGATAGTCTGGGTTCCTTGGATTTAGGCACAAGGGATTATAACATCTGATCCTGATCCTGTGTATTAATGTATGAAAATATATATATAGGCCGATACAATACAGTTTACTTTGACATTTTTTCACAAATATAAATATATTGACAGAAGCCTATTTCTACCACTCCTGCCTCCCTACTCAGTCACGCCCCGTCACAACTCCATCCTTAACACCGTGAAATGATGTAATTAGGGTCAGGCTAGTTAGTGTGGTTGCTACTGCAAGCACATCTACTGTTCTTCATCATTTTCTTTGTTCCCTTTGCCTGCCTTTGTGCAGTTAACTGCTCCTGCATGCTTTCAGCTACAGAAACCATTCAACTATCAAAACGTCCAGCTCTTTAACGACATGATGGCTATCTCTCTGCATTTTTCAACTCTTTCAACTTTTTAAACTATTATGCTTTTTCAGCTTTTTCTTTTTACAATGTCTGACACTTCAAGTACTTCAGGCATCATAACTTGGTCAATTTTCCATCTTAACCTACGTTCAAACCTTTTTACAATTCAACACACTTGTATCTTCAATAATCTGGAAACTAAATTTCGATTACCTTTATACTTTTTCCAGAATCACAGTTTAAGTTCCATATCGGCTTCGTTTTCAGTTGGTCTCATTGATTTACGCTGAGGGAGGTGCGCGGAGGACGTGTAGGCAGTGTTGCCAGATTGGGCGGTTTTCCTGCCGAATTTGACTACGTTTTACGATGTTCAGGCAGCGGTGACACTAGTGTTGATGTTAGTGCTGATGTTAGCCCTAACGTTAGCTGTGACGTTAGTGCTGACGTTAGTGCTGACTTTAGCCCTGACGTTAGCGCATTTTAGCAAGCACACTCTCGCAGTTCGTTAGGGCCAAACGCATTCTAGTTATAACTTTATCTCTTCACACGCTGCCCAGACCCACTGAAGCTAGCGTTTACTTGTGTGTTTTGTAGCCACACATGCAACACATCTTGCTCAGTCTCTGGATAAAACCAGGCCCCCAGCAGTGCCTACTTCCGCAATCCACCAGTGCTCAGTGGCCAAGCCTGGTATTGCAGTTGTTTTGGCGGGCTGTGGACGGGGCCCTCAGATCATGGGGCCCAGAAGCAGATATCCCCGTTCACGCCAATAAAAGTGGGGAACAGGAATGTGTCTCTGCAAATTTTATTATAATTATCTTTAGACCATGTTCTAATAAAATGAAAGTTTTCTCTTTTCAAAACTCCACCTCAATAACTCTCACGTCCCTCTGCTTGCGACCATTGCGATTCACCATTAATTGATCCATTTATTCAAAAGCCCTGTACAATATTTTGTGCTAAATACATTTCAGGATCCAGTTTGAGATTCAGTTTCAGTATTACTTGTTTTTGAAACCTGACGTGGAGCTGGCCCCATCATATCTGTCAGATTCATTGCACCCACACGTTCCTATCAGAAGAATGAGGTCAACAAACCAGTGGCTGCGTTTTACAGCTCTATAGTGGCTGTGTTTTACAGCTCTACAGTGGCTGTGTTTTACAGCTGTACAGTGGCTGTGTTTTACAGCTCCACAGTGGCTGTGTTTTACAGCTGTACAGTGGCTGTGTTTTACAGCTCTACAGTGGCTGCGTTTTACAGCTCTACAGTGGCTGTGTTTTACAGCTCTACAGTGGCTGCGTTTTACAGCTCTACAGTGGCTGTGTTTTACAGCTGTACAGTGGCTGTGTTTTACAGCTGTACAGTGGCTGTGTTTTACAGCTCTACAGTGGCTGCGTTTTACAGCTCTACAGTGGCTGTGTTTTACAGCTCTACAGTGGCTGTGTTTTACAGCTCTACAGTGGCTGTGTTTTACAGCTCTACAGTGGCTGTGTTTTACAGCTCTACAGTGGCTGTGTTTTACAGCTGTACAGTGGCTGTGTTTTACAGCTCTACAGTGGCTGTGTTTTACAGCTCTACAGTGGCTGAACTGCTCATCCCGAGAGTTTTAAATCACACTGAAGATAAACTTCTTCTGCACTTGCTTTAATCCATGATTATTATTTTTAGAATCATGTTATTTGATTTAAAATGTGTTGCTTGCTGGTCAACACAGTCTCACTCCGAGTTCGTCAAAAAACGGGGGTCTTTTGGTGTTACCGGCTGACACAAAGGGTGTCCTTGTGCGTCTTAATTCCACGCAGGGGGTTTCAACTCATTACAATGTATTGAGCATCCATCCCATTGGCTAACGGAGGAAACCAGGAAGTATTCTCCTCACTGTCCGTTTTTACCTTATCTTTATAGGTCCATGGTTTTTACGTTGACAGCGATTTTACAGTGAAATCTGCAACATTTCTCAACACAACTACACCAACGTGTCCTTGTTATTCACACAACATGTATGGGTTAAGGCTATGGACATCAGTTGTCGTGTTTTGTATATAATATTATAACTAAATAATTCTATATTTATATATATATATATTAGATATATTTTAATATTTAATTAATTCAATATTAAACCATTGCATTTCATTTGGGAGATTATTTTCGACCTCGGGGGGGGGGGGGGGGGGGGCTGCGCAGGATTCGTCAAAACAATCAGATTTATCCGAAATAAATAATAATAAATAAATACACATACTTATTTATATTTATTTATTTATTAATTTATTATATACAGAGACCACCAGTCCTCCTCGAAGCAACGAAAATGGTCTATTAAATTCAAGATGGGTGGGCGAGAATAGGGATATAGTGCCATACCGTCAATATGAATTTCATTCATAGAATTTCCGAGAGGATGGTCAATGGTCAGATACAGATCTCATTATAACAATAATTTATATCGATGTAACGAGAAAGGATGTAATGATAACGCCAAGAAAATAAAGGCTACTTGGTTATAATAATTTAAATATAATTAACTTATAAAGCATATAACTTAACATATAAAGAATTTTAACCGTATTTGGCCTATAACCTTATACATATATCTATAGTCTAACTCTATATACATGTCCATTGTATGATATGCTGTACGTATAGCCTAGTTTTTATGTTATAAATACTAGGCTAGTTAGTGTTAAACCAATGTATTTCAATCTGGAGATTATTTTTGACTTCAGAAGAGGGAGAGTTCTGCGCAGGATTCGTTGAAACAACACTCTGATTTTTTCAGCAGACCCCCTCAAAATCTGAAACTAACCACGTCCCTTAAACCCAGTCTCACACCAGACTGTAGTAAAACTGCGTTGGTCCACAGCAGAAAACGCATTACAATAACTGCTCTAAACATGTGACACGCCTACGTGTCTAACGTCATGAAACATACACTGCGCGTCATGCACTAGGCGTGGCTAGGCTCCCTTGATGCGGAAGAAATTCTATCCTTGATGTTGCCCTGCGCCAATGAGCAGTTTTCAAAGGAATGAATGTTGTTTGTTTTAAAGATCCCATGGCATGCTACTTTATGAATGCTTTTATATAGGTGTTAGTGGGTCCCTAATACAGTACTTGAAGATGTTAAAGAAATTCAGCCTTGGTGCAGAGTTACAGCCACTACGAGCCAGTCCCACGATGAGCTCTCCACAAATGTGCCGTTTTTTAGAGCGGGTCGAGGTGGAGGGTGGGGGTGTGGCACTGAGCAGCTTGCGGCCACGGTACCATGCGCAAGTGTTTACAGTCGATGTATCGCAATGGCGAGGCGCACACAGCTTTTGGCCGTGTTCTGTAAATATTCTAGAACACTCCGGGTGCTCCGGCGGGAGTCCTGGAGCTCTATAACTAAATAATATCATATAATTCATAGATATCTATATCATATAATATATTATCACGGCCAAAAGCTGTGTGTGCTTCCAGACGATATTATGAATCTCAAACGACTGCGTCGGGTTCTCCGACGTCTCTCTCCACTTCCACATCAATCTGAATTAGACTGAACCGGAGGGGAAAGGGATTGTTGCCCGCGATTGTTGACTGCGATTGTCTCCCGCCGGAGCCCCGCTGCCCGAGGCACCACCGCCGAGGCACCACCACTGAGGCAACCCCACCACCACCACCACCACCGCCCAGGCACCACCACCACCGCCCAGGCACCACCACTGAGGCACCACCACCACCACCACCACCACCGCCCAGGCACCACCACTGAGGCACCACCACCACCACCACCGCCCAGGCACCACCACCACCACCACCGCCCAGGCACCACCACCACCACCACCGCCCAGGCACCACCACCACCACCACCGCCCAGGCACCACCACCACCACCACCGCCCAGGCACCACCACCACCACCACTGCCCAGGCACCACCACCACCACGAGGCACCACCACCACCACCACCACCACCACCACCACTGAGGCACCACCACCACCACCACCACCGCCCAGGCACCACCGCCCAGGCACCACCACCACCACCACCACCACCACCACTGCCCAGGCACCACCACCACCACGAGGCACCACCACCACCACCACTGAGGCACCACCACCACCGCCGAGGCACCACCACCACCACCACCACCACCACCACCACCACCGCCCAGGCACCACCACCACCACCACCACCACCACCACCATCACCGCCCAGGCACCACCACCACCACCACCACCACCACCACCACCACCACCGAGGCACCACCACCACCACGAGGCACCACCACCACCACCACCGAGGCACCACCACCACCACCACCGAGGCACCACCACCACCACCACCACCACCACCACCACCGCCCAGGCACCACCACTGAGGCACCACCACCACCACCACCACCGCCCAGGCACCACCACCACCACGAGGCACCACCACCACCACCACCACCACCACCGCCGAGGCACCACCACCACCACCACCACCATGAGGCACCACCACCACCACCACCACGAGGCACCACCACCACCACCATGAGGCACCACCACCACCACCATGAGGCACCACCACCACCACCACCATGAGGCACCACCACCACCACCATGAGGCACCACCACCACCACAAGGCACCACCACCGCCACCACGAGGCACCACCACCACCGCCGAGGCACCACCGCCCCGTGGCGGTGATCTTTAAAACATGGCGATATTTAAAACATGCTAATCTTCTATAGGGCAACAATTGAGTCTATTCTTCGGTATGGTATTACCAGCTGGTTTTGGAACCTAACAGTCAAATCTAAAACCCAGATATTTAACCTAGTTAAGACAGCAGGAAAAATGATAGAAACACCAGTACCACCAGTACCACCAGTAACACCAGTACCTCTCAACCCGCAGGAGCTCTTCCATCAGGCAACAACAAGACAGGCTCAGACTATTGACAGCTCCCATCTGTTGTATTCTGAATATATACTGTTGAATTCAGGCAGGAGGTACAGGGTTTCTCTGTGCAAATACAACAGGTATAAACATTCATTCATCCCTCTCTCAATCAAGCTCATCAATGGAGAACGGTGATCATGAATGAATGAAGGAAGTATTGTATTCACGTGGCTGAATGTATGGGTATGAATGGAACAACAAATGTATATTTATTTAGGATTGAATGCATGGTTAGGGCTGAATGGATACATTTGTGTATTTCCATATGACTGAATGAAGGAAGCAATGTTATTTTTAAGGTTGAATGCATGCATGTGTAGAAATGGAGAAATTAATGTATATTTATTTAGGATTGAACACATGGGAAGTTGTGAATGGATACATTAATGTATATATAATGGATGAATGGATGATTATGTAAGCATGAATGAATGTAAGGCATGTAAGGTAGATCAGAATGAATGTTGAATGAATGTTGGTGGGATTGCTCTTTTGCACATGGATGGCAATTTGCACAGTAACCAAAATGTTTACTGTATTTTTGTACTTTTACCATTTTACTTGTTGTTTGAGACGAAATAAAGTGACTTTGAACAGCAGAACGGTTATCCAAATAACAAAGAAGTGTACAACACTTGCGTTACAGTGTATGTATTCACACACACACACACACACACACACACACACACACACACACACACACACACACACACACACACACACACACACACACACACTCAAACTCAAACTATGCCATTTATTATTTCATGACTGTTTATTTATTTCATGTTTTGTTATTTCCTCAGTCCTGTTACCAACTAAAGTGTTACTATATATAACACTTCCAATTACAAATATGCAACAGTTTACACATATATAATTAGTATTTTGGTCCCTCTTTTCATTCAGATTATGTCATATTTAGAATTTTTCTGTTTTATATCATAATTGCCATTTAGATTACTGAAAATGTCCTATTTCAGGGACGACATGACATTACAATTAAGAAAATTGTATACTTTAACAAGACAGATATTTTAAAAAGGGTCTTGTCCAAAATACAATATAGTGTGGTTACTATGGTGAGATCTGTTGGACTATCAAATGTTCTTTTTCTTTTAAAATATCAAATTAATAACAGTAACAGGACTGATCTCAACAGTAATAGGACTGATCTCAATAACCGAGAGGGTCTTTTAGTCACCTATTATTTGTCTTTGAAGTTAATTGCATGGACAAGAGTTATGAACTTATTTACTTCCATATACCTACTAGTTACCTATGGAACATTAGGCCATGACAATCTGCTTCCATACGGGAGGTAATGAAGAATTATACAGAAAAATACAATCATAGAATAAATATCTTTATTTAAACAAATCAGCTTTGGACATATAAAAAACAACTGGCAATACAACTACAAACACATTTCATCCACAGGACATGACAATGGTAAGTACTTTTAAAAACTGATTGTTTCTGGTAATACAATCATATAAGAAATATCTTTATTAATACAAATCATCTTTGGACATATAAAAAACAACTGGCAATACAAATTTCATCCACAGGACAACAATGGTAAGTACTTTTAAAAACTGATTGTTTCTGGTAAGTATGACATTTTTGTAGTTAAAGTTAAAAATCTCAACAAAGGAAAGGAATTTCATCAAAGGAAATTAGATGAAAAACCTTCCAACTTAATCATGCACTTAGTAGCATTTAACACGTAAAAACTCCCAATTGTGGCAATTAAAGAAACAGCTGCCATTCAAAACAGAGCAAACATTACCACAGTACCACAGAAAAGCAACAAGGAATGGAAAATGGAAGTAAACAATTTTATCTAAGGCAATTTCATCCAACAGAGAAACTTCTTGATCTTAGGCAATTACAGAGATACTTCTAATTTTACTTTGTAAGCTCCAACCATACATCTCTCTGTATCTCCACATGGCGGGCAGTGACTGGCAAAGGAGCAGGGATGAGACGAAGCACATCATCATATAGGTACCAAAGTACATCATCTCGAATAGGCCAAGAGAATCTGTTTGGACCGCTGCTGTGCATGCATTTTACCTGGACGTAGGAATCATCTGTTGCCATCACAATCCCGGGGTAAAGGTCATCTCCATATTTAACCACACACCACTTTGACCTCGGAATTGGTCCAGTCAACTGTGCTGTCTTGTATTGGAGTTTGGTTGTGACGCATGAAACTGAAGTCCTGAGATCCAGGCCACTGGCACTGAAGCCTCTTCATAGCTACACATACAACTTACACCACGGCAGATAAGGCCACCTCTCTCTAGGGTCACAACCCGATGAAGGCGCATAGTTGAGGGAACTGGTGGGATGTTCTTAGGCATAGCCTGCACTGCCTGTTCTATATCGTCCTCATCCACATAGAACAGCTTGATGGTGGTGTGTGTGTTTTGATCAGCGAGTACAGAGACCTTGCATCAGTGATGTCATGGCCTTTGCTGACAAGGCCATCAGCTTGTCTCTTCATTGCACCTCCTACTCCATCAGGAGCCCCCTTCCCATGACTGGCCTCGAAAAAGGTCCATGTGCCTTGTGTGAAGCCCCATTCGTGTAATTCTGTGCAGAAGAGGAAAAAGTCGCCGCGCTGCCGGTATTGTGAGCAGGGTCCGCCACTGAGGAAGTGTAGCACCTTCACAGCAGGATGCTCCTGCTTGACGTAAGTCAGCACCGGCCTAAGATGCTCCCAAATTGCAGCCGGGCCTTTTTGCCTCGATGCAGTCACTGTGCAAAAACAGGTAGGTGTGGCCTTTGGGGCCGTGTATAGCACACCTGTATGTAGGATGGCTTGTTGGTGTGACCCCCCAAATTGCGCGGCCTGGATCTCGGAGGACCACTTGCATGCGTAGTTTTCCGAGAAATCAATATGCATTATGCATTCCTTCTCAGAGAGCCCTGCCTTCAGGGCTCTGGAGAAGGCAAATTGCTTGCTAATATTATAAACTTTTGAACTTCACAAGCTGGTCATTAAATTTCTCGATGACCTTCTTCACAGTGATTTTAAATGGTATACTTTCACTTCCCTCAGACCTCAGCCGCTCCTCCATTCCCCGCTGATTATAGGAGACCATGGTTTCTGGTGTGTAAGGGGCCTTCATTGGAAAGTTGGTGAATTTGCATGTCTCAAACTCACCATACATGCAGTCTTTTCTTTGGGAGTCGGACACGATTTCCTTCACTAGCTCTTCCAAGTTGCAATGTGAGACAAGCTTGTGGTGGTGGAGCTTATTTGCAATAAAGGCCAGATTCTCGTGTGTCTTACACAGACAGGTCTCCTATCTGTCAGACTAGGATTTACCACCCAAAAAGGTTGCAGGTGACAAAACAAAGAATATAAAATCTTTTTTCTTTCGATTCTGGTCAGCAATGCCCCGATTTGTTGACGGTTCTAGCTAGTAAATATAAACCTCTAAATCTACCTGGTAATATCAGGACTCTAGTCCAGCTACTGTATAACAGGTTATAGCAGGACTCTAGCTAATGTATAACAGGTTATAGCAGGACTATAGCTAGTATATAACATGTTATAGCAGGACTATAGCTAATGTATAACAGGTTGTAGCAGGACTCTTGCTAGTTTATAACAGGTTATAGCAGGACTCTAGCTAGTTTATAACAAGTTATAGCAGAACTATAGCTAATGTATAACAGGTTGTAGCAGGACTCTTGCTAGTTTATAACAGGTTATAGCAGGACTCTAGCTAGTTTATAACAAGTTATAGCAGAACTATAGCTAATGTATAACAGGTTGTAGCAGGACTCTTGCTAGTTTATAACAGGTTATAGCAGAACTCTAGCTAGTTTATAACAGGTTATAGCAGGACTCTAGCTAGTTTATAACAGGTTGTAGCAGGACTATAGCTAATGTATAACATGTTATAGAAGGACTATAGCTAATGTATAACAGGTTATAGCAGGACTCTAGCTAGTTTATAACAAGTTATAGCAGGACTCTAGCTAATGTATAACAGGTTGTAGCAGGACTATAGCTAATGTATAACAGGTTGTAGCAGGACTCTTGCTAGTTTATAACAGGTTATAGCAGAACTCTAGCTAGTTTATAACAGGTTGTAGCAGGACTATAGCTAATGTATAACAGGTTATAGCAGGACTCTAGCTAGTTTATAACAGGTTGTAGCAGGACTATAGCTAATGTATAACAGGTTGTAGCAGGACTCTAGCTAGTTTATAATAGGTTATAGCAGGACTATAGCTAATGTATAACAGGTTGTAGCAGGACTATAGCTAGTGTATAACAGGTTGTAGCAGGACTCTAGCTAGTGTATAACATGTTATAGCAGGACTATAGTTAGTGTATAACAGGTTATAGCAGGACTATAGCTAGTGTATAACAGGTTATAGCAGGACTATAGCTAGTGTATAACATGTTATAGCAGGACTATAGCTAATGTATAACATGTTATAGCAGGACTATAGTTAGTGTATAACAGGTTATAGCAGGACTATAGCTAGTGTATAACAGGTTATAGCAGGACTATAGCTAATGTATAACAAGTTATAGTAGGACTATAGCTAGTGTATAACAGGTTATAGCAGGACTCTAGCTAGTTTATAACAGGTTTAAACTAGGTGAGAATGGAACGTTTTTCTTTCGATTGGTTGAAAGTGAGACGAACCAAGGTTTGCCCTCTGCAGACACTGATTCAGGATTCACACCACTGAAGCATCCAAAGCCAGACAGCTTCTGGCCCACCTTTGAGTCTCCCTTTAGTGCCTTGGCTTCACATACACATTCACATTAACCCGACACACACACACACACACACACACACACACACACACACACACACACACAGGCATGCACACACGCACATTCAAACACAGGAAAGCACACACACACACACACACACACACACACACACACACACACACACACACACGCACAAGCATTCACACAAACATACACACACATACAGGCATGCACATACAAACACACACACAGGCATAGACACACGCACACCACTCCAATGCATTAGTAATTAGGATGTTTCATACGTCACAGGATAGTTGCTACTGTGACTGACAGCCAAGTACTTGAAGCCCACTCTGCTAGCACTCATGCTATTGTCCATGTAGTGTGAGGGTGTTATGGATGACTTTGTCATAGCATTGAAGTACTCAGTCTCACAAACCACCACATCCTGTACTGCCAGCCCTACGGAGGGCATCAGTGCTCTGTGTCAGCAGCCACATGCCAGCCCCTTCCAACCCGTTGGTGAAGTGGGACCAGTGGAGGTAAGTCATTCCCGTAAACACTCTAAACAAAGCTCTTTCAACGCATCAACAAGAGACATGCATGTTTGTTGCTTACTTAGCTTTCGTATTCCACACCCATTCTTAAATTAACAGCACACAGATGGAGTTTTAAGTGTAAATATTATATCCTAATTTTAAAATTTCTGGTTACTCAAGTTAAATAAGTTGCATAATACAAAGGGATATATATATATATATATATATATATATATATATATATATATATATATATCATTTTGATAAACTAAATTAGCCTACCATTTTTTATTCAAATGAAGACAATTGTATTGTAGGCAGATTTACC
>NC_140289.1:13456765-13536765 GCF_964030765.1 Micromesistius poutassou
AGCAACCTTCCGGTTACCAGCCAACCCGCTCTACCTCCTGAGCCACATGCCGCCCTCGAGATAAACCTGGTTCTTCTGGTGCTCTAGTGTTCCTCTGAGTGTTCCTCTGGTTCTTCTGGTGCTCTAGTGTTCTTCTGGTGCTCTAGTGTTCTTCTGGTGCTCTAGTGTTCTTCTGGTGCTCTAGTGTTCTTCTGGTGCTCTGGTGGACCTCTGAGGGAGACCTGGTCCTGGGCTGAGCTCATGACTCACTGGAACCACTCCACAAATGTCAGAGCCCATGAAATACCACGTGGCTGAGATATGTTCCCTTTACTATGATCAGATGCACACACACACACACACACACATGCACCCGGACACACACATGTACCCACACAGAAACACACACACATTTACCCCGACTCACAAACACACACACACATAGCATAATTTTTGGCGTATTTCTAAGATGTATGACACCGTGACCTTTAAAGGTGAGCTAAAGTTATTCTATTGTGTTTTTGCGAGCCATCCTCCTCTGATGCAATCACTGCTGGAGGTGGTGACCGGGGGTGTGTGTGTGTGTGTCCGTGTGTGTGTTCTCCCTAGAGTCGTGACATTCACAGTCCAGGCTGCCTGCGCGGCCGGCTGACATCTGCCCCTCGTCCTGACATTCACAGCAGCCGGCTCTGCAGGGCCGTCTCCCCGAGCCTCCGTCCCCACCAGCCCCGCCCCGCGCCGCTCAGGGCCACACCCCCCTACCCTCCCAGTGTGCGCACAAAACAAATACAAAATAACACAAGGATTTGAACCTGCAAAGAAACGGAATACGCACATGACAATTGTGAGCCATGCTTCCTCTAGCGCGGACGTCTGATCGCTGCTGGCCCCGGGCCACACAACCCGGGGCCCCCCGCTCTGAGCCATGCTCAGCAGGGGGCCCCGGGGCCCCCACAGTGACACATGCTGGCCCTGTCGCTGCTGCTCCCTGGAGGGAGACAAGCTGCATGGTCTGGTCTCCCTGGGATACGGTCTTTAAACGTGCCCTCAGGATGATCACATGACTGAATCCATGAGTACACAACGCCATACAATGTCTCCGTCACTATGGCCATCACTTATTTTGATACAATTGAATCTATTTATTCATATTCAGACCTGCAAGATGAAACAATTGAAGGATTTGAACATTGGACCAGTCGAGTCATTGCGTGAGATCCTCGGAGCACCCTGCACTTACACCAGTATGCACGTGTGGGGGGTGTGTGTGTGTGTCTGTGTGTGTGTGTGTGTTAGGTTAGGTTGTCTTAACCTACTGCCGCAGAACACATCCATATCAACGGTTCTCTATAGTTACGTACACTGCGCAAGCTGCAATAACTCCTATCTCCTGTCTCCTGTCTCCTATCTCCTATGTCGGGCTGTCACCACTAGGTCCCAATCAAGACTCTCGTCTTCTACCTCCAGGGTGGAACGAGATGCCAGCGCTCTGCCACCAGCTCTTTCAAAACCATTTGAAGACGCATGTCTTCACCCAGGTGCTCCTGTTTCAGAGACTGAACTGATCTAGCCACATCCAACGTCTTGAGAGCCTTATAGTTTAACTTTTTAATGTCATTTTATGTAATTTTTACTGCTTGTTGCTAATACTGCCTGTTGTCAAATATGTTGTATGTCGCCTTGGACAAAGGCGTCTGCCAAATTAAATTAAAGTAAAGTACTATCTCCTGTCTCTTATCGCCTGTCTCCTATCTCCTATCGCCTGTCTCCTATCTCCTATAGCCTGTCTCCTATCTCCTGTCTCCTATCACCTGTCTCCTATCTCCTATCTTCACTACATACACAAATGCACCATCATACATCATCATGTTCAGCATGATGAGCTAATTATTACTGATATTAAATATCTAAGCAATACTTGTAATGACGTACATTGTACTCAACCCTTTAAAGGGGTAGTTCAGGATTTTGGACATTGGGTCTCATGTCCAAGTGAGCCAGTGAGTTATTTATCATTGGAGACCGTTTTCAACACTGTTTCATTCAGTCATTCTAGTTTCAGAAATCGCTGGTGCTAGGCTAGCGCAAGTCGAGGGGAACTGCTAGCCTGCCAATAAAAACAGTTTTACCCACTCCTGAGGCAAACCAATTATAATGCCCGACTATCGATGTAAATGTCTGTGTGAATTGAACTATCCCTTTAAGGTACACCAGTGTAAACAACAGACTGAACAAGCTGAGCTTAAATACAAATGGCTGAACATACGCATACATACGTACACATACTCATGCATACGTACACATATGCATACATAGATATACATACCGTGGCAACCCCCTCATCGTCGGCGGGTATTTCTCAATGAAATGAACAGACAGGTTTGCGTTGCGACGATTTATTCGTGCAGCCCAGGAACAGAGAAAGGAAAATGCAACACAACACATCGTGACTCTCTGCTACCAGTCCAGCTCCCCGTCTGCCTCCTCTCCAGCCCTAGGACTCCTCACCGGCCCCCTCCCACGGTGCCCCCAATCTCCGTGATTGCCGGGGCCCTCTTGATGGGCCCTCTAGCGCGGCTGCGCGGAGACGTTTGTCTCTCCCGCTGACCGCCGGTCCGCCGGGAGGCCGCGGTCCGACGGCGGGGGGGTTGTCACAATACGTAAACATACGTACGTACACACATATACGTACGTACACATACATAAACATAGCTAGACATACGTATGTACACACATGTACATACGTACACATACATAAACATAGCTAGACATACGTACGTACACACATATACATACGTACACATGCATAAACATAGCTAGACATATGTTTTCATACTAATACATCCATACAAATAAGTAAATACACATGAACATCAATAAACATAGAATATATACACACATAAGTATGTAATGACTGAGTACAATTTCCTCAGGGATTGTACGACTTTAGTTTGCATTCTTGCTTTCATGTAAACTAATTTAATACAATAAATGGATTAGAATAAGGCTATTAACTGATTCAGTTACAATTATTACTTATGTAAAGGAATTGTTAATAAACTACTACCATGAATAAAGTTAGAAATACCGTGATTAGTAGTAATAGAAGAAGTGAAACGGGCAAATAAAAGTTCAGCCGGTGTAGCTAGTGCCAAACATATCTATATCAGTATCTATAGATGAGATGTTTGGTGTGGTGGGTAAGCCTCTGCCGTTAATAGAGGAGGATGCCCTCTGTGAACTGTCCTATAATCCAGTCTCAGGCTCAGGCCAGGCTGCTCATAATCCAAGGCTCTTCCATTAACTGTCTGGTCGGGGCTTACACTGGAATCAAAGGACACACACACACACACCACAGCACGACGCCTGGGATAGCAATGATCAACTCCTCGCTCTATCTGTGCTGGTGTGTGTGTGTGTGTGTGTGTGTGTGTGTGTGTGTGTGTGTGTGTGTGTGCTCAGGGCTCAGCAGTACGTCCACACAGCAGAGTGCAGGGTTCTGTTCTACACTAACATTATTATTCTTACTTATTTAGATACAGTTATTATACAGTCAATAAAGTCTCAGTATTAATATTCTTAATATTTACATTTTTAATACATACATACATACATATATATATACATATATATGTATTGAAAATGTAAATATTGTATTGTATTATAATGTATTGAAAATGTAAATAAACGTAAAATGCATTTTTTAAAGAATATTAATACTGACCAGCATATATATATATATATATATATATATATATATATGTGTATATATATGAATATATATATTCTTATATATATCTGGAAACAAATATATATCTATATATATATATCTGGAAACAAACATTCAATCTGGACTCAATCTGAGCCAGGGGGGCAAAGCAAACGGAAGGTGGAGGACTAACTGGTGGTCTCAGGACAGAAGGAGCGCGTCAGGACACCAGCTCATCAACCGTTTGTTTGTAGCCTCCAGAGACTCATTACACAAGGCCACAGCAGCAGGGACACAACGCATTTATTGTTTTCACGTCACAGTAACACAATATTGGCAACTTCAGAAAGTGAGAGAAACAGAACCAGCGTTATTGCATCCGTAGAATAAAAGAGGATATTTCCGATTAGTTTGGCCATAGAGGGCTTGATATCACATGTTCCATGGGGACAGATCCAGAGCTCCTGCTGTGTTCAGTATCCTCCACCCTGAGACCTTCTGTCAGTTGTGATGTGAGGTGAAGAGTAATACGTGGAAGCTCCCATCTCAACGTGTTTCAGGTTGGTGTTAGAATTTAAGTGGCCACAAAGAAGAGAGAGAGAGAGGGAGGACGGCTGTCAACACACAGCCCTCCAAATGTCAGCCGACTGCCAACAGGAAAGCCATTTGTAAATGGAAATGAAATGGGGCTGACCTTATCGGGGCAAACATTACAACAATCCAGATGTAGTGAGCTCCGACGTGGGGCCCTCTGCAGTCCGATGGACAGATTCAGTGAATCAATGATTATTCAAGTTGCGGTCGGTTGACCGCCTGAGAGTCCTGCCTGAGATAATAGATCACAATAATCAGCTAAGGAGTTCATACAAACAGCCACCTGTGCAATACACCAATGTGTTTTGTTTTGTGCTCAGGCATAAATGACGTTTGCTCCATATCTGGACGGAGTGTGGAAGACAAACAGCAGCAGCATGAAGAGCTCAGCCGTCCTCCTCACGCTCCTCCTGGGCTCTGGGGCACAGCTTGTACCAAACACACCACCCATTCTGACCTCATCACACATGAGACTGCACTTTCATAATCCACGTCCCGTACATGATGTCAAGATGCGTCTGAATGATAAATTAAGTGTAGTTATTGAAATGCTTAACTCAGGGGGCCCAAGGAAAGAGGAGGGAACAATGTGTCATCTTATGCCACATAATAAACTAAACCTTACAAATAATTCAGTATTAAGGTATATGGAAAATACTTACAATAAATGTATTGAACCTCATACAAGAACAAAACTCAATGATTTTGTTACAAAAACTTGTTACATCATCACTTAATACATATTTATACTAAAGATACTCAATGTTAACAATAACAAATTAGTTTTTTTTTTGGATGTTCAACTCAGACTACCAAGACACAGCATCGTTTAACCCATGGAAATGAAATGACAAACAGAATATTTCATCATCTATGGTCTATGACTACTGGAGCCATGTGCAGCCTGGCCCCTCTGGGGTCTGTGGGGGGGTCTGTGGGGGGTCTATGTGGGGTCTGTGGGGGGGTCTGTGGGGGGTCTATATGGGGTCTGTGGGGGGTCTGTGGGGGGGTCTGTGGGGGGTCTATATGGGGTCTGTGGGGGGTCTGTGGGGGGGTCTGTGGGGGGTCTATATGGGGTCTGTGGGGAGTCTATATGGGGTCTGTGGGTCTATGTGGGGTCTGTGGGGGGGTCTGTGGGGGGTCTGTGGGGGGTCTATATGGGGTCTGTGGGGGGTCTGTGGGGGGGTCTGTGGGGGGTCTATATGGGGTCTGTGGGGGGGTCTGTGGGGAGTCTATATGGGGTCTGTGGGGGGTCTGTGGGTCTATGTGGGGTCTGTGGGGGGGTCTGTGGGGGGTCTGTGGGGGGTCTATATGGGGTCTGTGGGGGGTCTGTGGGGGGTCTATATGGGGTCTGTGGGGGGTCTGTGGGGGGGTCTGTGGGGAGTCTATGTGGGGTCTATGTGGGGTCTGTGGGGGGGTCTGTGGGGGGGTCTGTGGGCGTGGTGATGCGCTGCATGTCTGTGAGCACCGTGCTGCCGTATTTTCCCTCCAGCTGCTCCATGAACTCCAGATGGTCCTGGAACCGGAACCCCGGGATGGGCTCCTCCTGATGACACACATCACAGTACGGTCTGTATCTACAGTCTACGTACAGTATGGTCTGTATCTACAGTCTACGTACAGTATGGTCTGTATCTACAGTCTATGTACAGTATGGTCTGTATCTAGTCTATGTACAGTATGGGCTATATCTACAGTCTACGTACAGTATGGTCTATATCTACAGTCTATGTACAGTATGGTCTATATCTACAGTCTACGTACAGTATGGTCTATATCTACAGTCTACGTACAGTATGGGCTATATCTAGGGTCTATGTACAGTATGATCTATATCTAGAGCTAGGGTCTATGTACAGTATTATCTAGAGCTAGGGTCTATGTACAGTATGATCTAGAGCTAGGGTCTATGTACAGTATGATCTAGAGCTAGGGTCTATGTACAGTATGATCTATATCTAGGGCTAGGGTCTATGTTCATGTAGTACACGTTACCATATCAACACATCCTTGTGAGCAGATGCCACCCTACCATTCTTGACTGCAACGCTCAATATGTCAATATTTCCGCGTCACCTTATGGTGTTATGGTGTATGGCTGCACTATCTCCCTGTATCGCTGTACAGGGAGATAGAGGAATAACAATCCAATATCCATTCAGTTGTTCATGACAGCGACCCCTGGGATGGACCTTATGTAATATATATCTCATATATATCTCATATATATCAAATATATATCTCATATATATATAAGATATATTGAATATATATATAATATATATCTAATATATATATAAGATATATATATATAAGATATATCTCATATCTAATATATATCTGGGTCGTGTGCTTTGGGATTAGGCTTATTGTGTCAATTATTGTGGGATTTGTTGGCCACTGCTAGAACACATATTTTAGATGCTTCGTAATAGTTATGATAGAAGTTATTGAAGTGATTGAAATATAACAATAAACAATTTGATTTTGACTTTGCAAAAAAAAAAGGCTTAAGGCTACAAAATATACAAAATATGAAACGTGACACACATAGATGCACATATTTTTGTATTGCTATTAAGTATATCATATTTTCCTTCATTGAAAAGCAGTGTGAAGTGAGTAGGAGGTGAATGTGACCTAGAGATGAGGGCCTGGGAGGGAGGGACACGTTTTCTACTAAGGAAAGAAGCATCAGAAACTGATCACTGATTCCCTAATATGGTCGTAGAACAGAATGTCTAGAACTCTTCATGTTGTCCCCAAACACGATGACAAAGACATCTGACATTTAAAAGAAAAATGATTCATGATAATATGCAAGGCACGCACCCACGCAGGCACACACACACACACACACACACACTGATGCACCAGCCACTGTAAGAAAAAAGGTGGATTTGGCCCTTTAATAAAATCCAAGAAACACATGGGCATGCTTCACATTCTATTAATTTAAATGAACACAGTAGATTGCCTAATGAACCGTTTGATGACCTTTGGAAACATTGTGGTCTGTGATCCGCCCAATCACACTGAATCACATTCATTAAAACATGAAATACTTCAAGAAATAAAATAAATGAAGTTGATATATAACAGCCTTATTTATTCATATCCTGTTCCTTGTATAACCTGCTCCTCCTGGTGCACAGCCTGCTCCTATTGGTCTATATCCTGCCGGGCCCAGTTTTCTGAGCCAATGGGGTTGTGGGATCTCGATGAATGATGAATGTAAAGTAGGTCACTTCCTTTTCCACAGTTTACTTATTTTGTTCGTTACTTTCTTGACGCTACGACCGTGGCTGTGTGAGAGCGTGGGGCTAGCCCGTCGTTATTCATGCATGTATTTGAACATTATACCGTCATCATCTAACCAACAGGAAGTCTGCTCTCTGGGCCCATTAACCTGATGGATAGCGTCTATGATAGAGAGTTATGGATCCCACCCCATCTTCAATAGCTGAGGAGAACAACATATGGACGTACATTCGTCTATTCTCCGTCTATTCTCCAGACGGGCCGTATATGTGAATGACATATCCTGACGTTGGACCTCCTGAAAAGATACTACCCCTGAGGTAGTATTTTCTCTGGCGGAAATGTTTATTACCTTATATGTGAATGAGCAGTAGGATGTCGGCATTTCACACCAGTTGAGTGGGCGTGTTGATGACGCTTCGGTCTACGTCTGCATGTCATTGAGTGGCACCCGCACCCTAATTGATAATCAGCCTGTTGCCTTTTGGTTTAAAAAATATTTTTATTATTATGTTACACCTTTCCTGCTGTCGGCTCCCAGACCGTAGTCGAGGAGCACTGGGGAGACGTTCGCTCCAGGGTCGATGTTCTCTTGGGGGTAACAGCAGTGGGTCTGCTTATAGGTTTGAATATGGTCGGAATCAAGCGGCCACCGATTCTTGACAGGCTGTGTACTTTATTCTTAGTTCCACTAACTTTACAGTAGGGCCTACACGTTTGCACAGACACAACCGGACTCGTTCATTACTTCACTAAACTGACACACGCTATCGCTAGCTCTCCTCGCTCGTCCACTCACTCACTCACACACACACACTGCCATTCTCACGCACACACGTGCGCTAACTCTCATAACAATTATTATTGAAACAGTTAGCTGAACATTATAGGGTCCCGTCCTTCCACTCCCTGTTTTCTCAGTTAAACACAGAAATCAACTACATTTGTCCCAGTGTTTGTTAGATGTGAAATGAAACCAAAAGAAGACGCTCTCTTCCTCCGGTAACGCAGTCGTTTGCGACGCCTTTCTTATTAGTTGTTTCTTCTATTTATCTGTAACTCATGCTCCAGTCTTTCATCGATCGATGTGGATGTTGTGGATGCAACGGAATATATGCATCGCTGCAGCAACATTTAACATGATGGCGATGAGTTCTGCCCGTTCTGCCTGCGCTCTGTCTGCGGTCAAACCAAAACAAACCCGATCCCGCCTCTTGCGAACCTCGACCCTACGTCATATCCCGCCCCTTGCAAGCCCGCCCCCCTAAACCAGCCGGAGATTCTACTGATGACTGAGCAACACCGATCTCCGCATATCGGGGATCAAGTGTGAATAAGTGTGAATGACCCTCACGGTCGAACCTCCTGCTCCACAAATGCGGAGAAAAGAGAGGACATGTGTGAAAACGGTTAAAGTTTGTATTTCATTGAACACGTCTCTTCCGTCAACGCGTCTATGTAATGCAAAGATTAATGTAACAACAAAGAAATACAGATGAACGTTCATTCATCTTAAAGGGGTGATATCATGCTTTTTTTCACTTTTCCCTTTGCTTTAGACTGTTATAGGACGTATGTACACATGTTTTACGTCTGCTAAGCTAGAAAAATCTAAGTCAGAGCCAGCAGGGGGAGTATTCACCCATGGAGAACGGCCCTCAATAAGTGCGTCAAACAGCATGTTAGCGCACCAACTTTACTTCTGTAACAGTGTGACGTCAGACTGCAGTGGGCGGGGCTGAAGTGCAGAAGTCCCGCCTCCCGCCTCCCAGCTACCCGCAATGTTTACAACTTCTCAGGATTGGCAATTTGCCGACACATGTGCAAAGCGTTCGACCAATCGCAACAGAGTGGGCGTGCTGACCAATCACAGCAGACTGGGCTACTCGGGAGGCGGGCCTTAAAGCAACGTGATACAAAACGTTTTTGAAAGACACTGAAATTGGTTTTGCAGAAATTAACAGTGAGAATAATAAGAGGTATTCATAACATACAGATTTGAGATCTTTAACCTTACGTGTCATTATTATATAATGCTGATGGCAACGGCGAGTATGGAGAAAAGTAGTGACAGGACTTTCACCGTGGCACTCAATGTTTCTGGTATCAAGTTCAATATGTGTCATAATGCACGGTATATATTCCTAGTAATAGAGCTACAGAAAACACTTCTTCTTCTGCAGCTTTATTTTGACCTTATTGATTGCTTCAATAAATGTAGTGTTTAAGACCCCCCATATCATGCTTTTTAGGGTTAATAATTGCATTTGGGGGGACTACTAGAACAGGGTTACATGCCTGTATGTTATAAATACCTCTTATTATTCTCACTGTTAATTTCTGCAAAACCAATTTCAGTGTCTTTCAAAAACGTTGTGTATCACGTCACTTTAAGGCCCGCCTCCAGAGTAGCCCAGTCTGTGTGATTGGTCAGCACGCCCACTCTGTTGTGATTGGTCAGCACACCCACTCTGTTGTGATTGTTCGAACGTTTTGTGTGTGTGTCTGCAAATTCACACCCCTGAGAAGTTGTAAACATTGCGGGTAGCCGGGAGGCGGGACTTCTGCACTTAAACCCCGCCCACTGCACAGTCTGATGTCACACTGTTATGGAAGTACAGTTTGAGCACAAACAAGCTGTTTCATGTCCTTATTGAACATACTTGAATACAGACTCCAGATAACCTAGAACCTCTAGTGGATACACTGTCTGAATACAGACTCCAGATAACCTAGAACCTCTAATACATACACAGATACACTGTCGAAAGGTTCTTTTTAGGGGCTTTTTTGGCGTGAAACAGTCAGTGATACACATATGGTAAGTCAGTTGACTCTGTACAGTCTATGTGCGTTACCCCCAAACTAGAGGCTCTTTGGCTACGCAGTTCTGAACCTTTACTGTTGTAGAGCTAGCAGGAACATTTAAAACGTGACCATTTAAACGCCCATGTCAGTTACCGCCACAATTAGTATCAAATTTTGTGAGAAAAACTGTAATGTGTATGGAAACGTACCAAACGTTCAACATGCTCGTCATAAAGATTGTTTTGACATCTGATAACTGCGTTTCGCTGAGATGTGTCTAACCAAATGCCAACCAAAATAATAGGTAAGCTTTAAAACGTTACCGTCACTTTTGAAAGGCATACTGGCATTATACAAGAATTTGATGTTCTTGCCACACAAACTACAGAATTCTGTTTCAGAATTCAGGTTGAATGAACAAATAAGGACAATACATAGTAATCTGTAATCAAACTTCTCAAAAGGGCAAGAACTCTTCCACACCTGTAGGCAATAATACTCAGCTGGCAATAAAAGCCTGTTTTGTTGTCAGAATCCGTATGCTCTCACTTCTGTTTTGTTGTAGCTTTTGCTTTTGTGTTGTTTCGTTTGCAGTTGTGTGCGTTATGTGATTGTGTGCTTGGAATTTGCCATTCCAGGCACAGAGTTTTGGATATGCACTTCAAAATATTGTAAGTCAGCAAGTTAACATCATGTAACTTGTGAACATTTTGTTCGAATTAAATGACATAACGTGAAAAAACATAAGGTTATTAAAACTAAAATAACTGGTCTGTGAACCATGTGATTTTTGAGTCATCAGACCGGTTTTCACCGGCAATAGTGGGGAGAACAATCGTTCCCATGTTCCCACGCAACTTCACCTTCCAACTGCAGCCTTGTTGCTTTGAATGAGCGAGCATAGCGACAGACAGAACATAGCACGCCTTTAAACTGAGCCACATATTGAAATAATTATATGATATATGATTAGACGATCAGTCAACGATGGGTCTGACCTGACGAATCAGATCCAACTAGGGGTGCATGATAATTATCGGGCCGATAACAGAAATTATTACGTCATTCCGATAAGTCCGATATCATGACGAATAGCCCCGATAACATAGCCTATATAATTTCAGTGCCCCGCTCCCACTAACACTAAATTAAAGGTCTTATCGTAACCCTAAAAGTACACATCATACAATCAATTACAATACATGAGTTCACAGCTGCACGCGTATATAGAAAATGTTTATTTTTATTATTATGTTACACCTTTCCTGCTGTCGGCTCCCAGACCGTAGGTGGTCGAGAGCACAGGGGAGACGTTGATGTTCTCTCGGGGGTACCACCCTTCACTTTGACTGGCAGTGGGTCTGCTTATAGGTCCGAATATGGTCGGAATGAAGCGGCCGACGATTATTGAAAGGCTGTGTACTTTATTCTTAGTTTCACTAACTTTACAGTACACGTTGGCACAGAGACAACCAGACTCGTTCATTACTTCACTAAACTGACACACGCTACCGCTCGCTCTCCTCGCTCATCCACTCACACACACACACTGCCATTCTCGCCCACACACATACGCTAACTCTCGTAACAATTATTATTGACATCAGTTAGCTGAACATTATAGGGTCCCGTCCTTCCACTCCCTGTTTTCTCAGTTAAACGCAGAGATCAACTACATCTCTGTGTGTAGTACAACTACTACAGATGTGAAATGAAGCAAAAAAAGACGCTCTTCCTCCGGTAACGCAATCGTTTGCAACACCTTTCTTGTTCGTCGTTTCTTCTATTTGTCTGTGACTCCAATGCTCCAGTCTTTCATCGATTGATGCAGATGTTGTGGATGCAACGGAATATATGATGCGTCGCTGCAGCAACATTTAAGATGATCGCAACAAGTTCTGCCCATTCTGCCTCCGTTGCTGTCTGCGGTCAGACCAAAACACACCTGAGTGACAGGGGCCGTACTGTGAACCTCGACTCTACGTCATATCCCGCCCCTTGCAAGCCAGCCCCCCAAAACCCCCTGTTGATTCTACTGATGTCTGAGCAACAATGTCATGATCATATATGTGTGTGTGTTATTGATATCGGTATCGGCCTTTAGGAGGTGAAAGTTATCGGTTATCGGTATCGGTAAAAAAAAGTTATCGTGCGTCCCTAGATCCAACCATGCAAAATCTTAATGGAGGTACCTAGTACTCACACCATATGTTCCATATGTACCTCAGCCCTAGCCCTAGTCTGTTGTTGAGGTACAGTGAGGTGAGGTGCTGAGTGAGGTGCCTGTCTGCTGTTGAGGTACCGTGAGGTGAGGTGCTGAGTGAGGTGCCTGTCTGTGTGGATCGGACTCACCTTGAGGTAGACCTGCAGGTCCTGGCACTGTGTGTGCAGCAGGATGTCTGGCTGCATGTGCCTCAACACGGCCACACACACGTACACCTGGTAGTCGGGGCCCATGAGCACACAGGTGGACACGTAGTGGCAGACCTCAGGCCAGTCCAGGTAGTTCCAGAAGCACTGGTTCAGCCACTGCAGGCACATCTGGAATCACCACAGAAACACAATCATCAGCTACTGGGCGCTAAACCTATCTGAGACAGACGAGAGCATAGCCAGCAGGCCCGCCCATGAGAGGGGAGGGCCGTTAGGGGCCACACACAGGGGCCACACACAGGGGCCACACACAGGGGCCACACACAGGGGCCACACACAGGCCCGCCCATGAGAGGGTAGAGCTGTCAGGGGCCACAAGGGTTAGGGTGAGGAGAGGGGACCTCCATGGGGCCCTTCAGGTTAATAATAATAAATTGAAAGAAATAGCAACCACTGTAAATCAAAGCATAAATAATTATAATAACAATAATTATTTCCTCTTCAAATAGAAGGGTTAACCCTAACCCTAACCCTAACCCGAAGTGATATTATTGAGCTCAAACAACAGCCTAATACTGTTAGTACTAGTTAACAGCTTTAACAAAAATGTAGCAAATGTACTGGAAAACCTCCCAGTGACACATAGTATTATATTACTATACTATACTATAGTATTATATTACTAATGGAACTGGACCACTGCCAACCCTACAAGAAGAGAGACCTCCTGCTCTGGTTCTAGTGTGGTTCTAGACCTCCTGCTCTGGTTCTAGTGTGGTTCTAGACCTCCTGCTCTGGTTCTAGTGTGGTTCTAGACCTCCTGCTCTGGTTCTAGTGTGGTTCTAGACCTCCTGCTCTGGTTCTAGTGTGGTTCTAGACCTCCTGCTCTGGTTCTAGTGTGGTTCTAGACCTCCTGCTCTGGTTCTAGTATGGTTCTAGACCTCCTGCTCTGGTTCTAGTGTGGTTCTAGACCTCCTGCTCTGGTTCTAGTGTGGTTCTAGACCTCCTGCTCTGGTTCTAGTGTGGTTCTAGACCTCCTGCTCTGGTTCTAGTGTGGTTCTAGACCTCCTGCTCTGGTTCTAGTGTGGTTCTAGACCTCCTGCTCTGGTTCTAGTGTGGTTCTAGACCTCCTGCTCTGGTTCTAGTGTGGTTCTAGACCTCCTGCTCTGGTTCTAGTGTGGTTCTAGACCTCCTGCTCTGGTTCTAGTGTGGTTCTAGACCTCCTGCTCTGGTTCTAGTGTGGTTCTAGACCTCCTGCTCTGGTTCTAGTGTGGTTCTAGACCTCCTGCTCTGGTTCTAGTGTGGTTCTAGACCTCCTGCTCTGGTTCTAGTGTGGTTCTAGACCTCCTGCTCTGGTTCTAGTGTGGTTCTAGACCTCCTGCTCTGGTTCTAGTGTGGTTCTAGACCTCCTGCTCTGGTTCTAGTGTGGTTCTAGAGACCTCCTGCTCTGGTTCTAGTGTGGTTCTAGACCTCCTGCTCTGGTTCTAGTGTGGTTCTAGACCTCCTGCTCTGGTTCTAGTGTGGTTCTAGACCTCCTGCTCTGGTTCTAGTGTGGTTCTAGACCTCCTGCTCTGGTTCTAGTGTGGTTCTAGACCTCCTGCTCTGGCTCCAGTGTGGTTCTAGACCTCCTGCTCTGGTTCTAGTGTGGTTCTAGACCTCCTGCTCTGGTTCTAGTGTGGTTCTAGACCTCCTGCTCTGGTTCTAGTGTGGTTCTAGACCTCCTGCTCTGGTTCTAGTGTGGTTCTAGACCTCCTGCTCTGGTTCTAGTGTGGTTCTAGACCTCCTGCTCTGGTTCTAGTGTGGTTCTAGACCTCCTGCTCTGGTTCTAGTATGGTTCTAGACCTCCTGCTCTGGTTCTAGTGTGGTTCTAGACCTCCTGCTCTGGTTCTAGTGTGGTTCTAGACCTCCTGCTCTGGTTCTAGTGTGGTTCTAGACCTCCTGCTCTGGTTCTAGTGTGGTTCTAGAGACCTCCTGCTCTGGTTCTAGTGTGGTTCTAGACCTCCTGCTCTGGTTCTAGTGTGGTTCTAGACCTCCTGCTCTGGTTCTAGTGTGGTTCTAGACCTCCTGCTCTGGTTCTAGTGTGGTTCTAGACCTCCTGCTCTGGTTCTAGTGTGGTTCTAGACCTCCTGCTCTGGCTCCAGTGTGGTTCTAGACCTCCTGCTCTGGTTCTAGTGTGGTTCTAGACCTCCTGCTCTGGTTCTAGTGTGGTTCTAGACCTCCTGCTCTGGTTCTAGTGTGGTTCTAGACCTCCTGCTCTGGTTCTAGTGTGGTTCTAGACCTCCTGCTCTGGTTCTAGTATGGTTCTAGACCTCCTGCTCTGGTTCTAGTGTGGTTCTAGACCTCCTGCTCTGGTTCTAGTGTGGTTCTAGACCCCCTGCTCTGGCTCCAGTGTGGTTCTAGACCTCCTGCTCTGGTTCTAGTGTGGTTCTAGACCTCCTGCTCTGGTTCTAGTGTGGTTCTAGACCTCCTGCTCTGGTTCTAGTATGGTTCTAGACCCCCTGCTCTGGCTCCAGTGTGGTTCTAGACCTCCTGCTCTGGCTCCAGTGTGGTTCCTACTATTGACCTGGGGCCTCATGTACAAAGCTTGCTTACGCACAAAAAAGCTGCGTAAGCAACTTCTCACGCAAACGTTCGGATGTACAAAGACTGCCTTGACGTGAGAAAATGCGGTTCTCCACGCAAACTAAATGCCTGGCTTATGCACATTTCTGCTGCATTTTGTCAGTTGGCGGCACATAGAGGCAATGCAGCGCAACAACATTAGGCCTACTCGATCACGAGTCATGAAGTAATATTGCAATATGAGGCGAGTTCAAAGTGGATTTGAATGTTGGAATGCGTGATCTTAAATGCGCTTCAATCATGCGTTATTGTTGTCGAGACGCATAATGTGACACTGTTAGGCTAAAATCAGACCCATAAAACTAAATTGTCAATATTGGAATTAAAAGGAAGCCCCAGCAATATTATTTTCAGTGATGGCTTGTGAAATTCTTGACTGCAATATTATTATGTGATGAGTAAGCACAAGCCATTGTTACTTAAAATCAATCCATCAATGAACCAGTCGGCCAATTTCGAATTATGTAGGCCTACATATTATTGACACATTGGGTGTATGGATACAACCTCGTCAGCATCGTCAGCATGCATCCAAATAAATGAGAATATAAAAGCATGCGCAAAATGTGGCAATAATCGATAGGTTGACAATGGCAGTGTTGGCCTTGTTAGAAGATGGTCGCATTCAAAATTAACGGGTGTTCCGCGACTATTATGATTTTTTGGTCAAAAAGGAGCCGATCCCAAATCACAGCTGCCACCCTTTGCTCAAATAGGGCGAGCTCCCAGACTCCGCCCCGCTGCGCTCTGACCCACGCTTCTCCGGTGGGCAGAGACCTTTCTTTTTACGTCCACCTTGATGTCCGACCACTTTTTTTTTATGTCAGCCACAGTTCGGCTTTCCGCCCCAACCTCATTGACCGACTTGGCAACGTTTTCCCACGCCAGTTTTTTGCTTTTGGTGCTGATTCCGGAGGAAAGAGAGCCACACAAGATCTTATTTCTGGCCTCTACCTCCGAAATCAACACCTCCACCTCGCATTCACTAAAGTTATTTTTTCTTCCTTTCTCCATGTTCTCCTTTCTCCTAACGAGCGCACTACTGCAGGCCTATTTATACGAATTAGCATATTAAATGAGGGAGGAGACTGGGTGGAGAGACGGGCTCGTGCATGTGCGCTCAATTTCACGTTAATTGGGATGTACAAAGAGAATCTGTGTGAAATCCTGCTTACGCAAGGATTGATACATCCGGATTTATTTGTGCGCAGCAGCTTTCCAGATTTTGGCGTCCGCAAAGTTTCAGTCAGAAATCCACGCAAGTCTTTGTACATGAGGCCCCTGAACACTGGTTGTGGTAGGCGTTGTGCTCACCTGGGACGGGGTGAAGCCAGACATCCTGAAGGCAGAGTGGACCAGGGGGACCTCAGCCTTGAGCAGCATCTCTACGTAGTGAGCAGTGCACCAGTAGACCGGAGGGATCCCTGAGGCCGCCACCGCGGCCGGGAGGTGGACCTGACACAACAACACATCATTGTACATTTACACGCTTTTATCCAAAGCGACTTAAAGTACATTTGTCATAAGAAGTGAAACAATATATCGCCGTCGGTGCAGTAAAGATGTTCATAGAACCAAGTGCAAGTACTAACAATCACCAGGCCAACCCATTCCCCGTATACAGCAGTGATAGCTAGCTACTGCAGATGCTACACAACTAAGTACATGCTACACAACATGCATGCACAACACAATTAAGTACATGCTACACAACATGCATGCACAACACAATTAAGTACAGTACAATTGTAGTGCTCTTGTTATTTCTGCTTTGGTTGGACCATAGATAATATTGGAGCAGCATTTCAAGTTGAAGCATGAGCTAAATGTGTTGACGATTTCAGTAACCAGTTGATGTGTACCTATTATGAAAGTTTGATGTGTGTGTAGTATGTGTCTATTTGTGTGTACCCTATCTGCGGTGTTATTCTTGCTCATGTTGGCAGTCTCCTAATGGAACTATGTTGCCTCAAACCGTAGTGAATGTTCTGTAACCTAATAACCGCTGTTCTGTTCTGTTTTCCGTGCTTTGAACAAAATGGAGCACATTAGGTAGCCTGCAGCTAGCAATGTTGCAATGTACACAATCTGAGTGTACACAGCGAGCTGAGCAGAAAGGGCCTGCAGAGGGCTGAGAAGGAATCCTAAAAGGCTTTGATGAGCGGCTGCAACGCAACCGCTGGGATCCTGGAAGACCTTCACCTCTCCCTGGGCCTCCACTGCGGTTAACAATGATACGACCTCAGTATGGAGCTCTTACTGTCCCTTGATTTATTCTTTAGTCACAAGCCTCACTGACAAGCTCTAGCACAGTGGTTTGTGTAGTGTAGTGGTCATAGGTTCATAGTGTAGTGGTCATAGGTTCATAGTGTAGTGGTCATAGGTTCATAGTGTAGTGGTCATAGGTTCATAGTGTAGTGGTCATAGGTTCATAGTGTAGTGGTCATAGGTTCATAGTGTAGTGGTCATAGGTTCATAGTGTAGTGGTCGTAGGTTCATAGTGTAGTGGTCATAGGTTCATAGTGTAGTGGTCATAGGTTCATAGTGTAGTGGTCATAGGTTCATAGTTTTGAGCGGTAGCACACACCAGAGCAAGGAGATACATTGAAACCAGCGAAATTACGTTTGAATTTGTTTATCAGAAATAATGTATGTGCAAACTTACCTGACACTAAAGCTATTTCAGATTCTCATGACACATGTATAAACTGACCCATATACGTATAAACTCGGAAAATGTATGTTTCCAAAAATGTTTTGTTGCAATCCCAAAAAATATATAGTAACTACCCTCAATGATTGCACAACTTTAACAGCGTCGTTTGAGGAAACCAATTTGTTTATATTTACTACAGCATATTTTAAACGATGGAAATGGTTATTTAACATTGTTATTTAAAAGAGCCATACCATATCCAGAATAACTGATCAAATGTCATCCCTTTTACTAGGCTCCACTGGGTTCCAATTGGTGCCAACATCACATTGAAGACACTGGTAGTCGCCCAACTGCGCTGCCTATTCAACCCTTTGTACCTTTAATCACTGGTCACATTCTAAAGTCCCGCCCACACACTTTGGTACGTTGCCTAGCAACATTTCTGCATAGATTCAGACCGTTTGAAAGAAAAGTCCCTTACCTCCAGCTCTTTTTTTTTGCCATATCTGCATGAGGCTCTCTACCTCCTAAGGAACTGTGTTTTCTCCTTCAAAAGACGGACGTGAAACAGAATGTCCCCCTGAGGACACGCGCACGCCAGCGGCTGCGTCTGGGCCGTACTCACAGAGCTGTGCATGCGGGCGGGCCAGAGGAAGGCGGAGCACAGCAGAGAGGAGAAGTCCAGCAGCCAGCGCAGCGTCCGGTCTGCGTGGCCGGCCATCATGAGGAACAGCGTGGCGGCCAGCCAGTCCTGGCCCTGGGGGAGAGCTGGGGGGTCAGCTGGAGGTTAGGGTTCAGGATGTGTGGCTTTAGGTGAGGAAACGCCTTTGACCAGAACTTTAAATGAAAATAAAATGAGGATTAAACAGACACCCAAATAGGAAATCAAATCCCAGTCCACACCACGAAACACAGAGCAGTATTTGTGCTTGCTGGGCCGGGCCTTGACCTTGATATGTAGCCGGTTTAGATGGAATATTAATCTGCAACGCTATTGTGAAGCAAATGCCTAATAAATGTACATATTAGAGAACAGAAATGGGGAATTGCTGGCACTGCATTATTGTTTCTTAATGTATTATTTATAATTTTTGGACTTAATGTCATAAATGTGGAGCTAATAACATGGAAAATTATGAAACTACAGCGATTTAAATATAAATGATTGTTTTTTTTGTGTATCTGTAGTTAACAGTTTTTGGTAATAGCTTCCAAATGAGAGTATTATTAAGTGTTAGCGGTTTGTAGGCGTGAATAAGAACATTGTTGTTAATAATTAATAATGTACTGGTGTACTCAGGGCCTTGAAACTAATGACTTCTAATTAATCCATACATTAGCATGAAACTGCTCCCAACGGCCATCCTACTGCTGTACAAAACATGAACAGTGAATTCATAACAAACATCATATATGTCAAAATAATGAAGCTAGATTCATTGTGAATCAGGCATGGGAAGGGGACAGAAACGCAGAGCCAGCGTCCATTAAGAGGCTATGAGTGTTCATGCTCTCTCCCTTTGCTTACATTACAAAGGTTACTTGTGGTTATGTATTTTACATTTATTTACCAGTGCTTACTTGAGTTCTTACTTCTGTGTTTGCAATAGCAGCCCCTTCATTATTACACCGCCGTTAGACATTTGTTACGCTCAAATGGTGGTGAACATTATGGCACATGGCAATCATAAATAATGTATGTAGACGTTTCCGCAAATGTGTATCCCTTTTTGTAGTATTGAAAACGACTTGTTTTATTAATTAGAATAGTAATATTTATAGGTAATTAAAATAAGACTTTCTCAATGGACATCTATACAAACAGTTTCCTCTGTCCTATACAGGGTTTGGCTGTTTATATTTTCAAACCAAAGCTATAAACCAAAAATACTGCTAGTTGTAACCCACCGCGGTGATATTACGTGGGTTGAATACAAACGACATCATCATCAGATGTAACTATTTTCTCTCTATTTATAGTGTATATTTTGGTTTATAATGGCGCATAATGGAAACCTAAGAAGAAGACTTCCCCTTCCATTCATCCCAGACGCTATCTCTGAAGAGTTTTCAGCAATGGCTGCTGCATGGTGGGTACATTTAAAGATCCCATATCATGCTTTTTGAGGGTTAATAATTGCACTTGGGGGTACTACTAGAATAGGGTTACATGCCTGCATGTTAAAAATACCCCTTATTATTCTCACTGTTAATTTTTGCGAAACCAATTTTGGCATATTTCAAAAACGTTCTGTTTTGTCTCATATTATTGGTCAGCTGTGATTGGCTGCTGTGGTTAGTTAGCACGCCCACTCTGTCGCGATTGGTTGAACGCTTTGTGCGTGTCTGCAAATTCCCACCCCCGAGAAGTTGTAAACATTGCGGGTAGCAGGGAGGCGGGACTTCTGCACCTCAGCCCCGCCCACTGCCGTCTGACGTCACCCACTTATTGAGGGGCGTTCTTGGTGGGCGTGAATACTCCCCCTGGCTCGGACTCAGATTTTTCTAGCTAAGCAGACGTAAAACATGTGTACATACGTCATCAACAGTCTGAAGCAAAGGGAAAAGTGAAAAAAGCATATCTCCCCTTTAGAACGACTGGCTGAAAGTAGATTGAGACGGCAGTCGGTCGTGTCAATAGATACGCTGACTTTCTCTAAGGCCTGTGGTCTAAAATAATCATCCAAGGCCTGCTGACCTCTGACCTCTGTCAGAGGCCGGTGGCAGTGAGGATACTGGGGTGTGTTGTGGCTCGCTGTGCAGCCAGGAAGAGGTGGCTGTGTTTCAGCAGCAGCGCCAGCTCCTCTGGACCCTGGTCCTTCAGCAGGCCCAGGGAGCGTCCGTACCTGAGTTCACACATTCATAACACGTTCATGTTTATTGTTACACAAAACTCATTTGCACATTAGCCCAAATACCTCTTAGGCCTTCATAGAATGTTACACGAGACGTGAAGGTTGATATCCTAGTTGTTAATGCTTATACATTGATGTACTCTGTGCTCCATATATTGATGTACAATATACATATATTTATATATCTATAGATATAGATATAGACATAGATATACATACAGTGTGTGATCTGTGAAAAAACTGAGGGGGGGATTTATTACTGAAACTAAATCACGAATTTCAGAACTTGAACTTCTTCACTGCATTTGCAGCAATATTTTAATACTTTTATCTTGTTTAACTCATCAAGTAACCTACAACAATATTTTCACTCTAATAGCCTGACTTGAACTTTCCTCATGCGGATGCATGGGGGCTGTGATCATTCACAACAAAGCGAAACATGCAAGAATTAACCCTCCCTTCCAATACCATAGACAGTGCCACTCGGCCAGGCATGCAGAAACACTTAGTTATGAACTTCCATATTCAATAGAAAATAACCTTAATCCAATAGTACAAGGTGGCGTCAAACTAAGAATAAATAGGCTACAGTGTAGACCAATGCTTCATACTAAAACGGCTTTGGCGACAGACTCCCGTCGTCTTTTTCTGCTTTTCTGTGGAAGAGTCTCTGTGGCATGTGGCCCCTCTTTCACCCACATCTCTGCCAAGGACCACCCCCTGGTCCATTTACTGACATGAACAGCAGGCGGTTCAGTGTGGAGTCGGTCTAATGTTTCTGACGTCTGTGGGACTATGGTTCATGGCACTGAATCCCATTAGGCACTGGGCAGTTGACACTGGGAGTCACTCCACTAGCGTGGAGCAGTAGCCCGAGGGGCTCTGGGAGTCCGCATACGGCAACAATCCCTTTCTCCTCCATGTCGCGCTTCAATTTGGACAGGGAGTCAAAGCCAAAGTTTCTTTCCCCCAATTCCTTCTCCACCATGGCCGAGATAAGCCCCACTACGAGTCTTTACTTGCTGTGGAAGTACCAGAGTATCCCCGTCAGTTTGGCCGCGGCGCAATGAATGAATAAGGATCGTAAACACGACAAAAAAACATTTATTTTGACAGATGTGCCCGAAGTTACTACTTTACAACTTTGTTGATGACAAACATTTAAAAAAACATGTACTTTTAATTCAGCCTTGGGTGAAATCGAAGCGTAGTGTGTACTGAACGCATGTTGATGATGATACACTCCTTATAGGGGGTAACCACATTTTCACGACCCCGGCTTCCTCCATCTTCTGCGCCACCTTTTAAAATAAATCTCAGTTTCTCGTTTTTCCGACAGAGACAACAACACGACTACCGTCTCCTTCTAATTCCGGCTCACGGCCCCCGGAAAAGATCTTAAGCATGCACAAAACGCAAAATCCAATTCCAATTCGATTGACCGTAAACATGCACGCTTAATGCGACTATCAATCGAATAATCTAGGGGTCTTAATCCGACTATGAGAGATGAGATTTTAGTCAGACTAAGGTGTATACATGCATCTTAATAATCCAATCATAGTCGGACTAACCCAATAATTCGATTTTCTTGAGTGTCATGTAAACACACTAAGTGTAAGACCTCACACCATCAGCTGCCTCATAGCCCTCTGTGTTCTCAGTGTAACACCATCAGCTGCCTCATAGCCCTCTGTGTTCTCAGTGTAACACCATCAGCTGCCTCATAGCCCTCTGTGTTCTCAGTGTCTCACACCGATGGCCCTGGGAGCTGTGGCCTCTCTCCTCTGCAGAAACAGGGACAAGGCCTGCAGACGCTCCATCTCTTACCAATGGCCCGTCCACCGAAGAGTGTCATTGAGTCATTGTGTCATTGAGTCATGAACCGCCAACCTTCGGCCTCCTCCATGGAACATCTGGATTTCCTTCCGGATCAACGCTCCAAAGAGTTTGACCAAGGCTGGATCACAGACGTGTAGGATATGGACAGCCAGTCAAACACTCTTCCTATCCTGTGAGCGTGCGTCCCCATATCAGAAGCCGCAGACTCAAACTCTCTCTCTCTCTGTTTTGGGCTTTGAGAGAAAAATGAATATAGAGAACCAATGAACATCTGAAAATGGCTCGCCTCTGGGAAGTGTTTCACAGCATCATGGACCGCGAGCTGTCACTTGTGGTTCATACAGGGAGTGAAGGTCAGGGGTTCATCTTCCCATGTAGGAGTGTGGCTGCTCCTCTACATCAGCCCATCATAGCAGAGGCCCCATCAGCTGCAAACCCAACACGCCGGGAGGGCAACATGTCTTCAGAGATGGCCCTCGTATGAAGGCTCTGGAGCAGGAAAGTGCAACATGTCTTCAGAGATGGCCCTCGTATGAAGGCTCTGGAGCAGGAAAGTGCAACATGTCTTCAGAGATGGCCCTCGTATGAAGGCTCTGGAGCAGGAAAGTGCAACATGTCTTCAGAGATGGCCCTCGTATGAAGGCCCACCCAGTGCATGACTGCAGTTGAACAAAAGCTAGTTGAAATAAAAAAATATTCACCCTCATAGGGAATCCTAATGTAGATTATGAGGCATGCAGACACCGTTGTGCTCCATTCAATAAGAATACTGAACTTTTGATAAAGTCCACTAGCTGAGCTGTAATTTTTCTCCAATAAATATCAGCATATAACGACAATTCTTGTCAGAATGCAGCATACATCGACGGTTTACTTTTTTAGTTAGTTAGTTCAAGGCTGTCCACATGCAATTCTGAGTTACTTTTAAACTCTTCTCATGTTTTATCCACAGAGCTGCAACTGTTCTATCTAGTGCCTTTTCAGTTGCTGTCTCTCGTCTTCTCTGAAACTTGTTTCCATCCATAGCCCCAGTAGGCGTTAGCTGTAAGTGGTTCATTGAGTCTACCCGGGACTCTGCGTTCCGCTGAGCTGGGAGTTGCCCTCCATCCGACCTGTAGTCTCATTCTTGGTTAGAATTGTAGAATCTTTTTTCATATCATCTATTTGGTGATATGCTGCCATTCTGCCATTCTGAAAAGCCATGCATTGATCTGGATAATATATTGTTTCACCATTGTGTCACCAACACCAGCGCTCACCGTGGGGGTCCATTTCGGATTTATTGTTCTCGCATCAAAATATCGCACTATAGACATTTCTGGCTGTTGACATTTCAGCGCTTTACTTGGCTTATAATACTTCTATTTTAGGTATTTTATATGGTCTATTGGTGAAGGGCCATTGATCACTTTGAGGGGGGGGATCTATTTTGTTTTGTATATAATTAAATAATAAAACAATATAAATAAAGAATAGAACATGTACAAAGTGCAAGTTCAAGAGGTGATATGGATATCATATCAATGAATGTGTTTGAAATAAAAGGCCATGAATAAAGCATGCAGTACCCATGATACCATACACAAACTGCCCTAAATGCTATTCTCTTTGAGAAGGGCTGCGGTGCAGGATGGCATGTCAGGTTTTATTAACAGGAAATTAGACTACAATACAAATCCTAATGTCAAGCAGTCTGGCTTGTTAAGAATATGAAAATGAAGAGCTCAATGATGAGCTCTTGTTGCCTCTGGTCTCCAGGCTGAACTGATAACAGCAGTGTTGTGCAGCAGCATACCTGACACAGATGTCGATGCCCAACTGTTGAACAGCTGACAGTTCCACCCTCTTCATACTGCTGTCCTTAGCTGTAACACAAGGAGAACTAGGTTAGGACTAACCCCATCTTAACTGAAGTCTGTATTTCAGTAGCCAGTAAGAATAAGGCTCATAATGAAAGCAGAGGTAATGGTCAGTCCATACGACCACTTGCTTCTGTCAACATGTTCCGTATGCAAGGCTTCATTTTAATAGTTGAGTCACAGTCTCTCCTATGCACGTCTCCACAGGTGGTGTCAAGGAAATGTCACGGAAATGTTTGGTTTGCCTGATGTAGCGGGCCGCTGTCACAGGGGACTTCCAGATCATTCTGTTTCAGACACAATGTCGCAGCAAAATACTTTTGTCCTCTAAATGTTTGTAATTTCAATAAAAGGGAGCCTCCTGGAATATGAAACTCTGAAACTAAACTTCTGAACTAAACTAAACTGGGATGTATTTGCATTGTAACCAATATTTTGAACCTTAACAAATCGATTGATGAAGAATCCCCACGATCCATCGGGCAGACACACGGCCATCTGGTACATGGCTATTATTACTATGGCCTAGACTATGGACCAATGTTCCATCAATCACTTAATTATTCATAAACCTTATTACATATCAGTCTAAAGCAAAGGGAATAGTCCAAAAAGCATGATATCACCCCTGTATGGTTACACCAAGGAGATGTTAACATGTAGCTACAAGGCTAGGGTTATGCTATAAATGCTTATGTTTATGCAGAGGTGTGTTGTGGTTAAGGACAGGGTTTAGGTACGTAGTAAGGAAAGTTTTCTCAGTAAAACCTCTTTTTGGCACCAGTTTTCATGTAGAAATAAAAAGTAAATGTATTTGTGGGCCTTAATTGAGCGTGAGTGGAGCAGACACACAGACCTACTCGTTAAAAGAAGCTCAAAGGGTTTTCTTAAACTCCCCTCGTGTTTCTGATTCAAGTCCACATTTCAAATGGTAACACAGTCTCTTTTGTACCATCGAAAATAATCACCAGCAGATTGACGCCAGTATTGAAAGCCAAAACTATATTTGAGCTGGGTATAAAACAGAGTTGGGTAGTTTGGCTTTATACATATATAAATGGATAACTGTTCTCAAGTTGAGCACCATTAATTATAGATAACAAAGCATCTGCTTAGCAGCTTGCAAAGGTCTCAGTTCTATTTGATTCAAAGTAAAAACACAACCCTTCAAAACATCCTCTGACTTTCACTCATCAAAGGGGTGTGTGTTTCTGTTGAGTCTCACTCTCATTCATTTACCATTGGCTGGAAGCAAAAGGCAAGGCTGCTTCTTCTTTTAAGACGGTGATAGTTTCCCACCCACTGTAACATTAGTTTCGCTGGAAAACTTCTCCCTAATAACCTTTTCATTTTGCAGGGAACTTGGGTTTCTTGAGGTAAGACCGCGTGCTGTTGCATTACGAGGACTCTGTTCTGTGTTTCAGTGTGGAGAGTTCATTTGAAAAGCATGCCGACAATGCATCACTCATCATTCTGCTGAGTCTCTGAGGCCATCCCCGGCCCTATGGGCTTTATGAACTAGCTGTGCGTGCAGAACAGATCTGGGACCAGCGTCACCTGAGGTGGACTGCGGGGTGTACTGATAGCCCTGGTGCATACAGGACCTTTAAACTGAACCCTGACCTAAGAGATCCGCAATACGCTTCAAGAATCAATAGACAGATGCAAATGTAGCTGTGATTTATACGTACAGATTCAACATGTGCAACATGTGCCTGTGTATCCCCATGAACCCCTGCACATCCAGGCCCTGCAAATGACATGTCCTCACTGCCTCATGACTAACCTGAATTCAGTGTCAAATCTACCAAAATACAGACCAATAAAAGGATTCAGGGGGGAGAAGGAGTTCAGTTCAATACTGCTGGATAGGTAAGGTGGTCATTTCCAATGTTCTCGTATCTTCCCAAGTGTTTTACGTTGTCTGTACATTTACATTGAGGGCGTTTAGCAGACGCTTTTATCCAAAGCGACTTACGATAAGTACATTTGTCAGAAGACTTTGTAGTAGCATTTGTAGTATTGGGTATATTTAATGGTGCATTGAGTAGAGGCCAACCTTTGTAGTGAGCAGGGGGGAAGAAGGGCTGGGTTGCTGCCTTGACTGACACCACCTTCTCCAGGAGCTGAGACAGCACTGAGGAAGAGAAGCACCATTAGGGCTCCCACTGGTCTGAACGCTCAGGACACCAGCGCTGTGATGCTCCTCATGTGGCCACTGGTACAGAGGGACACCCACTACCCACTACCATGTGGTCACTGGTACAGAGGGACACCCACTACCATGGTTGTCCATGAATGATCGGTGACTGTGACTGGATGCCTGGACTCTCCTTATGGTTAACCGGCCAGCACCCCATCACCCATTCACAATGGTTTTCCTGTATGTATGTTCATTTGTATGTATGTCAGTTATGGCCCCCACTGCTCATTGCCCTCCATCAACCTGCTTCACCAAACAAAGACCTTTTCACCGCATTAGAAAACAAAGACATTATCTCTTCTGAAGTTACAGTGCACTAATGCAAGCATGATATTACTTTTGATTTAACGATAAGGTGGAATACGATATGACACAGTTGCCAATACCCATTGTGTGATGGTACGGTTGTTGTACATGTTGAACAGGTGTGTGTCCCTCTGTCTGGCCAACGTACCCGTCCCGGTCAGGCTGCAGGGCGCCGTGCTCAGGGCTTTGCAGTACTGTTGGCGGCAGGCAGCCATCCAGCCCTCCTCTGTGGCAGGGCTACTGGACGCCAAGAACGCACTGATCTCAGACTCTAGAAAACAAACAACAACCACACACACAAATAATTCATCTGGAAGCAAAGGTCGTGTTACCCAGAGCCAACCTGTATGTTTCTAGGTTTTCTTTATTGCCCCCAAGGGGCCAAACAGGCAGTTTGTAAAACAAACTACTTGGTAGTTTAGTAGCTCACACTAGTGTGTGTGTGTGTGTTGAACTTGTTTTACCTTGTTTACTGTGAGGAAGCCTTGCAGCATCCAAGGTGTAGCACTGTGGGGGCGCTGAGGGGAAGCTCAGGAACATGGGCCATGGGTAGGGCTCCGGGCCCTGGAGGAGCACAGGACCACTTACACACTAGCTCCCTTTATGAAGGACCTGTTGATTCACTCCACAAAGCAGACGCATCGGGCTTCTTGGCTAAATAGAACTACTAGCCTACTCAGACCAGGACGCACGTGAGATTTGGGACAAATGAGTACAGTATTTCTAAGTATTTCTAAACTGGAAACACAAACGTAACATGTTTCAAAGCGCATGCTCATAGATTGTTAGGGATGTGCACATATGCAGGGGCATATGAGTGTCCCCTCCCCATCCCCATAGTGCAGTTCCTCCTTCAACCACTTGGACTACTAGCCTAAACCCTGTGGCCCCTAATGCCAGGATCAGACTACACCATTGTTTCGTCTTTCAAGATAGTAACCAAGACTCACCATGTCAGATCATAGTGTCATAGTGTGTCTGGTGAGCCAAAGAAAAATGTCCACCGTGGTGGACATTAAAGATTTATTCTATTCTATTCTATCAATCACCGCATGATGCCGCTCACGAGCTCGAGTGAGTTCATAGGTTGTGAATAAGCAGAGCCAAGACATCAATCATGTCAATCATGGCTGCAGAATGTGATACTGGTGGGGTCTCAAAAAGACAAAGAAAATAAAGGGAAACGATTGTGGAGCGGTTACTGGGAGCCATGAAGAGAATTTGAGCTAACGAATGTGTTAACGGCCACTGCTAATCAGACTTCACCTCTACCTGACACCATCCTCTTTCTCTTTCCCATGTTAACATCTCTGCCCAGAGAGCACTCTACAACTCTTACATGTTAACATCTCTGCCCAGAGAGCACTCTACAACTCTTACATGTTAACATCTCTGCCCAGAGAGCACTCTACAACTCTTACATGTTAACATCTCTGCCCAGAGAGCACTCTACAACTCTTACATGTTAACATCTCTGCCCAGAGAGCACTCTACAACTCTTACATGCTAGACTTTTGGCCTTTCTCCTCTTTGGGCGACACAGACGGCACCTCTCACTGCAAGGGTGAGACAGGCTGTTGACATGTCTCACTGCACGGGTTAGACAGGCTGTTGACATGTCTCACTGCACGGGTTAGACGGGTAAGACAGGCTGCTGACATGTCTCACTACACAGGGTAGGAAAGCCTGTGCCCTGTGCCGGCATTCATAAGAATAAACCATTAGGCTGGCAGCAGCCTAATGGGGGTAGAGCGGGTTGTAACCTGAAGGTTGGAGCTCCCCTGCTGAGTGTGGAGGTGTCCCTGAGCGAGACGTCTCACCCTGACTGCTCCCGACCAGCCAGCTGTGGTCTTGCATGGCTGACTCCGCCGTCGCAGTGTGAATGTGTGTATAAATGGTTGTAAGTCGCTTCGGATAAAAGCGTCTGGTAAATGTACATTTCAAGCCAACTGCACAGATGGTTTCAAGCTGTCAGCCAAAAGGCCTGCACTGGAAGCGTGCCTGTACTGGCACAGGGTCCTGGCACTGCTACACTGCAGGGGAGCTAGCGAATAGAGCTCCTAGTGAAATGACGTTGCATTTGTGCTGAGCCTGTTGGTCTGGGACGCTGGGCTGGTGTTTCACTACCAGCATCTGAATGATCTCACGTATATTTCACTATGGGAGTGATAATATACCCAGCCCCAGTCTCCTGATCTGAGTCTGTTGATGTCTTAGCTTTACCCAGAATATTGAAGATGTGTTATTTGAAGGGAAGGGGAGCGGGGAAAGGCTGGCGCAGTCGGAAGAACAAGGTATTCTCACGGCATTTTTTGATATGCAACATTAAAGTCACTAGTCGGCAGTAGCACATCTAGCAGATGTACAGCACATTACAAAGCTACACATCTCCCACAACAGCAGTGTGTAACCAAGCCACGCCTGTTTTAAACGGTAGCTATTAATAACGTCGTTTTGTATGATCTCGTAATAATGCTTTCATCCCAGAACCCCGGCCAACGCCGGCATCATTGCATGCAATACTGCAAACAGGCCGCTGCATATCGTATGCTCTGAAGTTCATCTCATGTGTGATGGCACTCCAGTGTCTGCTGCTAACAACTCCAACTCTGGTGGTTCATTCCTCCAGTGGGAAACCGTGGGGCTGCAATATTAAGAGACCTAGCCTGAGGTTAGCTGTCTCGCTACACCGGGGCTGACGGAGACGCACAGTCGCCAGCGCATGTGTGTCAGACCGGCTACAAACTGGGAAAGTTAAGCTAGTCTGAAAAACAATGCTATGATCACCTGGTGGGTTATGTGTTTCACGTGGGAGGTGTTTGACTCAAGTGTAATGTGATGAAGAGGAGGATGAGCACACCTCCTGCAGCGCGCGGGGGGGCAGCCTGCGTTCTGACGGTCCTCCCACCACACACACCCGCACCAGCAGGTGGTTCCTCTCCACGGAGAGACGGTCCAGGATCAGCTCCCTGGGGGGGCCGCAGGGGGGAGAGGTTACAACACAACGCCACCGTGATGCTCCAGGACCGGAGGGACAACCGTCTGTCAGGAGGGGGGCTGGCCTGCTAGCTAGTCCAGAAGAGCTCCTCTCTCAGACAGCTCCGTCCTCTCTAGGGCCTCCCTTAAAAGCACGGTGAGACGAGGAGAATCATGTGGGAAACGAGAATCCAAGTGAAGTGAAGCACTTCAAGCGTTACAGTGAAGCACTTCAAGTGTTACAGTGAAGCACTTCAAGTGTTACAGTGAAGCACTTCAAGCGTTACAGTGAAGCACTTCAAGCGTTACAGTGAAGCACTTCAAGTGTTACAGTGAAGCACTTCAAGCGTTACAGTGAAGCACTTCAAGCGTTACAGTGAAGCACTTCAAGTGTTACAGTGAAGCACTTCAAGTGTTACAGTGAAGCACTTCAAGTGTTACAGTGAAGCACTTACAGTGTTACAGTGAAGCACTTCAAGCGTTACAGTGAAGCACTTCAAGAGTTACAGTGAAACTGGCCTCTTTTCTTCTTTCTTAAAAACCCCAAGCTCATGCCTTCATTGTAAAGAAAACACGTTATACACACACAGAGGGAATTAAGAGGATACCTATGAACATATGCCGACTTTTAAACAGATAATTCTCAACTCTACAACGCTGTAAAGGACAGCATTTGAGACGGCTTTGTAACACGTTTTTTAACAAGTTTAATTACGTGTTAAATACAGTGTTTGCATAAGAGTCAAATGAACTCCTCCTCTTTATTATTTATCCGTTGACTGCGGCGTCATGCTGAAAGTTGAGCTTTTCAAACCCTTATAGTGTAACGCTACTGTGTGTGTGGATGGTGACGCTCCGTCTGAGCAGCGATTTATTTAATACCCCAAGAGTAAGGCTTACCGGACACATATAGTATAACGCTGGTTTGATGTGATTTATTCTAAATCTCATAGAGTTGAATGAATGGTGTTGAACAGAATCACTGGCTCTGTAATGAAGCCTTGTTCTACTAGGCTACAACATGACTGCATCCAATTGTGTGTGTACTACGTGTCGTCCAAACACTTTAGATAGAAAATCCAATTCAATCTGGTTGAAGCCGAATATGAATGAAACACAAATTAAACCAATATTATGAGGCAACAAACAGTATTACGGTACTCATGTGATTCAAAGCCCAGCTACGGGCTCGTTGGCCTTAGGAAGACTTCATCACTGAGATGGCTCATTCGGAACAATGTGTGCCGTTGGACTGAAGGGCATTTTATATAGTTGGTATTGCATTTGTAAGGTCAATTAATCTTGCCTATTGGAAACGATTCCACCCTGAACATCAAATGAATAGGCTTACAAAAACACAAATCCCATTCACATTAAACAGTCGTGGAACACGGAAATATGGATGCATCTGAACCAGGAAAAGTAATGTTCAGCATTCTTCTCCTACACATTCCAGTGAAGTGAATGCACAGTGGCCAATGATCAAAGATCATTAATGGACTGATTACAGATCATTAATGAGAGATAATTCATCTACTTAATAGTCTGACTTTGGTGATCATTGATCGGGCGATCAGAGGATCCAGAGGATCTCAAGGTTATCAAAAGTAAAGGTGGTAAATGACGCAGTGAGTGGAGGAATAGCAGCGTATTGATGTGTCATCAAATACAATGGCCAACCACGCTGCGTTATGAAAGCCTAAATGTCTGGCTTTAGATAGGTGTACATCAATACTAGGGGTGGGACAAAATATAGATACAGCGATATATCGTTGCCCTTCTTTGTGCAATATGAGAATCGATACACTGGTGTCAAATATCGATATATTCTATTTTTCTATATAAAAAAATAAAAAAAATAAAAATAAAAAAATAAATGACCAACGTCGAGTACCTGAGAAACTCAGTTTGGATCATGAATAAAGTCTGAAATCCAATACTTTGCCTTTCACAGTCATTTAGTATTCATCGTTAGACATATGGTGACGTATCGTTCTAGGATTGTGTAACAATATATTGATTGATATTGACATGGTACGGTGAGGTACCCTGTGGCTACATGAGGCTGGAGAGCTGCGGGCCCATACCCCTGAGCTGCAGCGGGCTCGCTGACGTTCTCCTTCTGCCGCAGCAGGAGCATGCTGCACAGGGCGTACTGGCTCTCCAACAGCAGGAAGGTGTCCAGGTCACAGCACAGCACGCACAGCAGCCTGGAGCACACGGAGAGACACACTGCAGCAGACAGCACGCACAGCAGGTCTCTGGCCCCCGTGGTCACAGCAGGTCTCTGGCCCCAGGGGTCACAGCACAGCAGGTCTCTGGCCCCAGGGGTCACAGCACAGCAGGTCTCTGACCCCAGGGGTCACAGCACAGCAGGTCTCTGGCCCCAGTGGGGGCCATGTCACCAGGTCTCTGACCCCAGTGGGGGCCATGTCACCAGGTCTCTGACCCCAGTGGGGGCCGTCACCAGGTCTCTGACCCCAGTGGGGGCCATGTCACCAGGTCTCTGACCCCAGTGGGGGCCATGTCACCAGGTCTCTGACCCCAGTGGGGGCCATGTCACCAGGTCTCTGACCCCAGTGGGGACCGTCACCAGGTCTCTGACCCGTCACCAGGGAGCAGTGGGGTGGTGGGGGTAAGGTCTGGCCAGGGCGGCTGCGGGTACCAGCCCAACCGTTGTTTGGATTCATTTTGAATAACAGATTTTCCTGGGCTGGGAATCTCCAACTGCATGTTTGTTTTGTGTTACTAGTATAAACTAAAGCAGCAGGGCAGAACCCTGGTCTGAAACACTCTTTCAGTGGCAAGAACAACAAGTCATCCCATGCAGCTTTAAAACCTCGAGTAGTCAATGTGTAAAACAACGGTCCATCTTTTACTTGGCATGCCGACGGTAGCTCTCAGCGTCTGGACGACTGTCTGCAGCCCTCACAGCCCCCCTGGAGCCAGTTAACACAAGTTAACTGGGGAGGAACGCAAGGTCAGTGCAACCGTTGAGGGGGGCGCTAATAGCATCCATCTGATAGGCTGCTGATAATACAGAGAGGCCAAGCTAGGATGAGATCTTACAAAAAACTAAACGAAAGGCTATACATACATCTTTAAATCAAACCACAATGTGTCATTGATTTCTTCTGTCTCTTTAAAGTCCCATGATAAGTTGTATCACGGTGTTTGATGTGGCTCTGTGGTGGTGGAACTCAGACACACACGCACACAGACACACACACACACACACACAGCTGTGGTGCTCAGTGTTCCTCTCGACAGGTAAAACAACAGTCCCGTTAGCGGGGAAAGCCCTGCAGGCTGTGAGCTGATAAACAGCGCTGTGTGTAGTTATCAGACCCTCAGCACTGTGGGCTTTGAAACAACAACAAGATAACTCCCCACGGGGCATTTCTTAGTTTGACGGCATTACTTTGTACTTTGTAATCCAGGGAAGAAAATGCCCTTCATGTTCCCCACAGCATGTTCCAGAGTTCTGCTCAGTAAAATAAGAAATATGGAAGTTATACAATATAATCTACTTTAATCTCATAAAATGCCTTTAAGTTAGTAGGGTATTTATTGTGTCTGATTACTTTGGAGCAGAGATTCTTGGACAATGTGGTCATTTAACTGACTTCGGTAATTCAAGCATCACCCTAAATAGAAATCTTAAATACAGTTAAATTTTCTAATAATATACAATTTCAGTAATAATAATTGAAGTATATTGATTGATCAGATCAAAAGGAGACACTAACATAGCAGGAGCATCATAGTGACCAACAGCAAGCTGAATATTACTGAGCAGCAGGAGATGCTTGCAGCACTGCATGAGAATATGCATTGCTCAGAACCGTCTACTAAATAGCATACATTAATAAACATTGACTGCAGTGAATGTGAATACGGACAGCACTACGGCAGCAGGACAGATGATGTCTCTGCAATAAGAACATACACCTCTCAGCAGGATCCGTGGTTGCAGGGGTATCTATAATTCAGTGTTGGACTCCTAGAACACCTCACTGCTGCTGTCACTATGTGTGTGCATGGAATGTGCATGCATCTTCCCAAAATGATTCACAAACATTGTATCTTATCTATCCTAGAAACAAGTCAAAAGCAGTCAGTTGCTGGTGGCTACAGAGACTGGTTGCTAGTTATATTATACTGATGTGTACACCTGGATCAACTGGGTTACCTATAGTAAGTAGTGAGTCAAATTACATTGCTCAATTGTTAAGTGTAACTCATAGCATGGGGATTGTGCGCTAGGTTTTGTTTGACAGGTTGCTAAGCGCTGTCAAAGCAAAGCTCTAGTCCAGCCAACGCGACAAACCCTCCCACTTTATCAATAGCTGTGTCCCGCCCAGTTGGGCTTGATGCAGACGCCTCACGACAGACAGCTGAAGAACGCCACCTGACTCCCACTGATACTGGCTGTAATCGACAAAGAGAAAGCTCCAATCTCACCTCAAGCCAAACGTGTGTGACTGCTCGTAGTTAAACAGGGAGTTGATCTTTGCATCTGAATCCACTGCAATCAGCCTGTCTATCAAATCCTAGAGGGAGAGAGTCAGAGAGAGAGAGAGAGACAGAGAGAGAGATAGAGAGAGAGAGAGAGAGAGAGAGAGAGAGAGAGAGAGAGGGAGAGAGAGGGAGAGAGAGAGAGAGAGAGATAGAGAGAGAGACACACACACAGAGACACAGAGAGAGAGAGAGAGAGAGAGAGAGAGAGAGAGAGAGAGACAGAGAGAGAGACAGAGAGAGAGAGAGAGACACAGAAACACAGAGAGAGAGAGAGAGAGAGAGAGAGAGAGAGAGAGAGAGAGAGAGAGAGACAGAGTCTTTGAGCTGATTCGTAATGGTTGAGGTGAGGAATGCATAATGTGAACAGAATCATAATAAGGGGAGAAATGTCAACACTTAAAGTGATGCGCCTGTTGTCCCTGCCTGTTGTGGTTTAGCAATGTGTCGTTGTTCAGAGAAGTCCCAGAGGACACACAGACACAAGTCCTCTGCTGCCCCCCAGAGGCAGCTCCAGGTAATACACCATACAGTTGTTCAGAGACAAGTCCTCTGCTGCCCCCCAGAGGCAGCTCCAGGTAATACACCATACAGTTGTTCAGAGACAAGTCCTCTGCTGCCCCCCAGAGGCAGCTCCAGAATCATCTGCTCAGCGGCACAGACACACACCACACACACACACACACACATGTGCACACATACGCAGGCACGCACACACTGACACACACATTCATGTCATTGAATGATGACATGAATTCCACGTTGAAGTCGTGTGTTGTGATGACTCACGGTGATGGAGCCGGGCACCTCTCTCAGGGCGTAGCTCTCCCTCTGGGGGAGAGGCTGGCCCCGCAGCAGGGCCCACACCGACCAGCCCGACGACAGCAGGTTGACCAGCGCCAGGAACGACTGTCGAGGAACACGCAACGCTTGACACTTCCACTGCCATGGCTACCTACGTTATGTCATAGGTTGGTCTTCATTCTGCAGTCCACTCACTGCCTTGTCACTGGGCTGCATGACCTTACCTTAAAGCAGCTCCACTCTCTACTACCTTCAGATCCCTTACCTTAAAGCAGCTCCACTCTCTACTACCTTCAGATCCCTTACCTTAAGGCAGCTCCACTCTCTACTACCTTCAGATCCCTTACCTTAAGGCAGCTCCACTCTCTACTACCTCCAGATCCCTTACCTTAAGGCAGCTTCACTCTCTACTACCTCCAGATCCCTTACCTTAAGGCAGCTCCACTCTCTACTACCTCCAGATCCCTTACCTTAAAGCAGCTCCACTCTCTACTACCTCCAGATCCCTTACCTTAAGGCAGCTTCACTCTCTACTACCTCCAGATCCCTTACCTTAAAGCAGCTCCACTCTCTACTACCTCCAGATCCCTTACCTTAAGGCAGCTCCACTCTCTACTACCTCCAGATCCCTTACCTTAAGGCAGCTCCACTCTCTACTACCTCCAGATCCCTTACCTTAAGGCAGCTCCACTCTCTACTACCTCCAGATCCCTTACCTTAAGCCAGCTCCACTCTATGGTGGTCCTGTACCTTAAGGCAGCTCTATGGTGGTCCTGTACCTTAAGGCAGCTCTATGGTGGTCCTGTACCTTGAGGCAGCTCTATGGTGGTCCTGTACCTTAAGGCAGCTCTATGGTGGTCCTGTACCTTGAGGCAGCTCTATGGTGGTCCTGTACCTTGAGGCAGCTCTATGGTGGTCCTGTACCTTAAGGCAGCTCTATGGTGGTCCTGTACCTTGAGGCAGCTCTATGGTGGTCCTGTACCTTGAGACAGCTCTATGGTGGTCCTGTACCTTGAGGCAGCTCTATGGTGGTCCTGTACCTTGAGACAGCTCTATGGTGGTCCTGTACCTTGAGGCAGCTCTATGGTGGTCCTGTACCTTAAGGCAGCTCTATGGTGGTCCTGTACCTTAAGGCAGCTCTATGGTGGTCCTGTACCTTAAGGCAGCTCTATGGTGGTCCTGTACCTTGAGGCAGCTCTATGGTGGTCCTGTACCTTGAGGCAGCTCTATGGTGGTCCTGTACCTTGAGGCAGCTCCTGTCGATGGGGTCCATGGGGGTGGACTTGGGGTGGACCACACGGAGGTCCTCCCTCCCACACTCCAGAACCGACCACAGCTTGACCACCAGCTCCTGGACGTAGCCTGACCACAACAACGGTACCAAGGAAGGATTGGCTAACAACAACGTGCTAGATTTGTCCTAAGGCAACATCTTAAAAGATCACTCATAATATTGTCATACGCAACATACAGTACTCATGATTCCTCTGATTCACTGCAGACAAAAAACTAAATGCAAGACAGAAATAAAGTCCTGAGTTTATGCTTTTCATGAGGAACCGCCTAGTGGTCTTGTCTAGTTGTGAGTGAGGGAGTGAGTGCGTGAGTGCGTGAGTGAGTGAATACCTGAGTTCAGAAGGGCCATCACACCAGGAGCAGTAGCTGCTACCTGGGTCACCATCACCCCGTAACCAAACTTCTCACAGCGGCTCACCTGTTGCTCGCACGCACACGCACACACACACACACACACACACACACACACACACACACACACACAAACACACACACACGCACACAAGCGCACCACAAAGCTGAACATATTTGATCTGCTTTTTCATGATCGTTTTTCCAATGCTGAATGTTGTGCTGTGCTTTGTGTTGCGCAGCAGGATGCTGTCCACACAGGCTCCTCTCTGAACAGCCTGATCACCTGGAGCTTCTGGATGAAGCGGGAGTACATGTAGGCCACGCAGCCGTCCAGGGCCCCGGTGCTGTGCAGCAGCAGCAGGCCTTTGGGCGTGGCAGCGAAGTGCAGCAGACTGTCCTGCAGCGTCTCCTCCCAGATGAGGCCAGGACACGCTCTGAAAAACAAGCTCTCCGTCAGAGACAGCAGCGCGGTCTGAAGGTCTCAAACTGCATACGAGGACACCATGTTCAGACTTCAGCCCGGCGTGGTGGAATGTGTTGACACCTGTTGTTGTAGTTGTTGTTGTACAGCCTGTGCATTAAGGCCAGCCTGCCTTCAGGTCAATGATCAACCTCCTCCACTCCCACCCTTTTTTTTTTTTAGATGACCATTGTACTATGTAATATTTATTGATTGCACTTCATAGTATTGATTGATTGCACCAGTCACTTTACCACTATTTCAAGAATGCTGTTTCTTTGTGTCAGTTTGTCTGTGGTCTTTGTGTCCTTGTTGATGTGTGTTGAGCCACGCTGAAGATAATTTCCTGTCATGAAGGCCTGAAGGCCCTTCCTTGGCTCCAGAGAGACAAGTCGTAGGACTTTACTCTGACTTCTACCTCCTGGCACTTGATGTACACACTTATTGTATGTTGTACGTCCTGGTACTTAATGTACACACTTATTATATGTCATACTTAGTTATATGTACTTAGTTGTGTAGCATCTTATCCTAGCTATCTTTGTTGTATACGGGAATGGGTTAACCTAGTGATGGTTAGTGTATACGGGGAATGGGTTAACCTAGTGATGGTTAGTGTGTACGGGGAATGGGTTAACCTAGTGATGGTTAGTGTATACGGGGAATGGGTTAATCTAGTGATGGTTAGTGTATACGGGGAATGGGTTAACCTAGTGATGGTTAGTGTATACGGGGAATGGGTTAACCTAGTGATGGTTAGTGTATACGGGGAATGGGTTAACCTAGTGATGGTTAGTGTATACGGGGAATGGGTTAACCTAGTGATGGATAGTGTATACGGGGAATGGGTTAACCTAGTGATGGTTAGTGTATACGGGGAATGGGTTAACCTAGTGATGGTTAGTGTATACGGGGAATGGGTTAACCTAGTGATGGTTAGTGTATACGGGGAATGGGTTAACCTAGTGATGGTTAGTGTATACGGGGAATGGGTTAACCTAGTGATGGTTAGTGTATACGGGGAATGGGTTAACCTAGTGATGGTTAGTGTATACGGGGAATGGGTTAACCTAGTGATGGTTAGTGCTTGGCACTTGGTTCTATGAACATCCTGACTGTGCTGACAGAGATATATTGCTCCTCTTTCTTCTGACAATACTAGAACAGAGCTCCATCTAGTCCTCCCTCTTTACTCTTTTAACGGTCTATCTCACAGGGTGTGTGTCTCCAGGGAGCAGGCAGGGGAGCAGGGCCCGGGCACGGGGCTGGAGCCCGGGGTGGAGGGCCGGTGCCCGGGGACGGGGCTGGAGCCCGGGGTGGAGGAGCGGTGCCCGGGGACGGGGCTGGGGCCCGGGGTGGAGGGCCGGTGCCCGGGGACGGGGCTGGAGGGCCGGTGCCCGGGCACGGGGCTGGAGCCCGGGCTGGAGGGCCGGTGCCCGGGGACGGGGCTGGAGGGCCGGTGCCCGGGCACGGGGCTGGAGCCCGGGCTGGAGGGCCGGTGCCCGGGCACGGGGCTGGAGGCCGTGTTAGCCTGGAGGACAAAGAGGAAGATAAACGCTCAGTAGTATGAAGATGGAAAAGATAGGAGCATATTTACTATTTTTTCCAAGCTGTCCATCACCAGAAATATGGATTGAAACAGCATACTAGCCTTTACTATTAATTGCATTATTACGATTGAATTTAAAAACTTTGTGTGGACCAGTTCAACTTTTGAAATTTTTAAAAATAACCCTTTAAATGGTTACTTCTGGTGAGATTTTTTTTGGAAAAATTTACAGATTGAGCTTCCAAATATGACATAACAACCAACAGAGTCAAGGTATCTGCTGAGACCAGATCATTGTGCAAATGTGCCTTGAACTTGGCAGAAACTAAGTTCATCTTTTATGTTCGTTTTCAGCTATTTCTTTGATATTTATCATAAGCCTTAGAAAAAATAGATGATTTTTTTTTTTTTGCAAATTTTTTTTTTTTTGCAGTGCCGCTGACAATCCAGCAGCCGCGGAGGGGAAACACTGCTATACACTTCATATATATACATACACATTTTAAGTAATACAAAATAATCTTCATGGTTGTTTTTAGAACTGGTTTTAGGGCTTTGACGGACTCTTTAAGTTCTCAGTCCTAACATTGGCCCTGACGTAGCTGGAAGTGTTTCTCTACTGAAAGGCCCCCGCAGTAGGAAGGTGGAGCTGGGTGGAGCTGGGGGCCTCCTGGTGTAGGCCCTAGCAGTAGGAGGGTGGAGCTGGGGGCCTCCTGGTGTAGGCCCTAGCAGTAGGAGGGAGCTGGACACTCTGGGTGTCCTGTTCTTTGATACTAGTATTGTGCATGGTATGAACGACAGCACCCTTGGTACCTGGGTCAGAGCAGCGGCGATGCAGCTGTGCAGGCCGTACGGCCCGAGGACCTGCAGGCCCTCACACGTGTTGTACATCTGCCTGCAGGCGAAGAGGAAGGCGCCGCAGACACCAGAACACACCTCCCCCCGGCCCAGAGCCGGCACCGCCCGCTGGAGCAGCCGCTGGGTGAACTGCACCAGGACATGGCCAGCAGAGAGGCTGGAGAGACAGACAGACAGACAGACAGACAGGCAGACAGGCAGGCAGGCAGGCAGACAGACAGACAGACAGACAGACAGACAGACAGACAGACAAAACAAAATAAAGAAGTAAAGACAGTAAGACACATTTTACAAATCACTACACAATACACTTTTATGTATTTATTCAGTTTTACCAGGAACGGAAGGTATGCAGAAAGATAGTTGTAGTTCTAGTAGTATTATCAAGTACACATAGTTAACAATTATTCTCCGAAGGCTCCGTGAATAGTGGGGAATAGCCCCGAGACCAAAGGTCTGTTCCCCACTGTCCACGGAGCCTGAGGAGAATACTTGTTTTAGTATATACTACACGTGAAAACTGGTCTACCACCTTGTTACTAAAGACCCTATACTAAAGACCCTATCATACCACCATGTTACTAAAAACCTTATCATACCACCTTGATACTAAAGACCCTATCATACCACCTTGATACTAAAGACCCTATCCTTGATACTAAAGACCCTATCATACCACCTTGAAACTGAAACAACGGTAATGATTTGTTGTCTGCCATAGCCCCCCCCCCCCCCACACACACACACACACACACACACACACACACTAACCCTCTGCTGCTGGCCAGGTCCAGACTCTTGTCATACAGGAAGAGGGCGAGGCCTCTGTCGGTGCTGGCGATGCGTGCCAACACATCCGCTATGTGAGTTAAGGTCCCGGCAGGACACTTTAATTTGGCCTGAGAATCACAAAACAAACACGCACAGCTTCACCACGGGGGCAGGCTAATCAATGACGCTTTGGAAGATGTGTGTGGACGTGCGTGTGTGCGTGTGTGTCTGTGTGATCACACCTGGCATTTGGTCGACTAGACACTCACAAAAATAATCTAGATGAAGATTAGTGATCACAGTTTCACAAGAAAGGTGAACGGCCTCAGAATGACCTCAGGGCGGGGCTCAGCCCTCCCTGCCGGGACACTCAGTGATCCCGTCTCCTCCCACGTGTGACAGGCCAACCACACTAACCCACACACATTTTGCGCACGCACACACATTTGTGCTTGGATAATGAGATAATGAGAGAAACAACAGCGATACAACAAGTGGGGCATTGCTAGGTGACACATGGGCAGACATTGCGGCGCTACCCCACGTGTTGTACTGTCAATCAGAAGGACGTTACCACCAGAGTGCTGGAGGGCTATCGGGGGCATTTCAACTCTGAATTCTGAGATTAAAGTCCAAACTCCAAAATAATAATCCGATGTTGCATGAATACACTGTGGGCAGCTGTGCTGTCCACACGCTGGCTCCACAGCCGTCAGAGCTGTGCTACTGACCTGCTCCCCGTTGAGGAGGCGTATGAGGGGGGCCAGCAGCGTCTCCACCACAGGCCTCTGGTAGATGCACTCAGCCGCACTCTCTGTCTGCTCACACAGCATCCACAGCAGCTCCGTCACCAGGCCCCTGGGGGCCAGGGACACTGCACAACACAGCGGGTTAGGGGCCCCTGGGGGCCAGGCACACTGCACAACACAGCGGGTTAGGGGCCCCTGGGGGCCAGGCACACTGCACAACACAGCGGGTTAGGGGCCCCTGGGGGCCAGGGACACTGCACAACACAGTGGGTTAGGGGCCCCTCACACCTTTGAAATTGTAAGTGGCTTTGGGTAAAAGCGTCGGCTAAAGGCCCTATGTAAGGAAGTCAAGTTGTGACCGCTTGCATCCCTTTAGTAATGAGAACATGTTTAAGTGTTATGTTAATATGGACCACTTGGACACAAAACTCATAGGACTATGATAATGCATTAATTGTTTAAGCTCAAAATAAGGAGTAAGCGAAGTAGCACATTAATGCTGAAACATGTTAGTTGTCATGCAAGTTTACCACAGACTTGTGTAAAGAAACACAGCCACACCCGTCCACCTCAACTAGGGCCGCCGTGACACGGACTAAGAAACTTCTCCCACTTGCACAACAATATGACACATGAATAAAGTGGAAGGTAAAGATTAATAAGACTTTACGGTACATGGCACACCATGACATGAGCCAGAAGTGGGACACTTTGGATGACTGGGACGGGCTGAGCCTTCATTCCAAGGGAATGACGTCAGGCAATAAAGCAAAGGCTGGCCGCCAAGGGGAGGAGCTTAAGGCCCCGCCCATTACTCCCCCTAGCCCTAGATCTGAGCCCTAGCCCTAGATCTGAGCCCTAGCCCTAGATCTGAGCCCTAGCCCTAGATCTGAGCCCTAGCCCTAGATCTGAACCCTAGCCCTAGATCTGAGCCCTAGCCCTAGAATTTGTGCGTTCCCGTGGAGGGGTAGGGTTCCAATACTTAGGGAGTAAGAGGGAGTGTCTATTGTCCCTTAAAATCATCCCTTGGCAGCTAGCCAGCTCGGTACCTCACTTGCAGCTAAGGGAGTATCATGAATTACCCAGGATACCTTGCAAACTCAGCAAGCGACAATTTTTCCATGTTTCTCAAACAGTTATACATTATGTTCAATTATTTAACCATAGACTGGATTTAACTAGGATCTGAAATCTGATTTTCTTTCTGTTTTACTGGGCAGGTCTTATTTTCGACACAAGGGTTACATTTTCAAACGTGAATGAAAATAGTAGTATGCACGTCTATGCTGCGCGTGACGTAGTGGGGCACGTTCGCTTCGCTAATTTGCATAATATTTATCATAGTGTGTATAAGATCTTCACTTCCCTCTTTGAGGGGACTTTACTGTGGAGGGAACTTGAAGCAAGTGTTCTCGTTAAGGGGAGAGTAACGGGACGGGGCGGAAGTGTGAAGGAGGACGCCTCCACGTCCTATAGGGGAATATGCTAGGAGCACCAGAACCAGGGGTGACCCAGGTAGACAGCATGGGGTGACCAGGTACACAGCATGGGGTGACCAGGTACACAGCATGGGGTGACCAGGTACACAGCATGGGGTGACCCAGGTACACAGCATGGGGTGACCAGGTACACAGCATGGGGTGAACAGGTACACAGCATGGGGTGACCAGGTACACAGCATGGGGTGACCAGGTACACAGCATGGGGTGACCAGGTACACAGCATGGGGTGACCAGGTACACAGCATGGGGTGACCAGGTAGACAGCATGGGGTGACCCAGGTAGACAGCATGGGGTGACCCAGGTACACAGCATGGGGTGACCCAGGTACACAGCATGGGGTGACCCAGGTAGACAGCATGGGGTGACCCAGGTACACAGCATGGGGTGACCCAGGTAGACAGCATGGGGTGATTCTGGTACAGAGCGTGAGGTGATTCTGGTACACAGCGTGAGGTGATTCTGGTACACAGCGTGAGGTGATTCTGGTACACAGCGTGAGGTGATTCTGGTACACAGCGTGAGGTGATTCTGGTACAGAGCGTGAGGTGATTCTGGTACACAGCGTGAGGTGATTCTGGTACAGAGCGTGAGGTGATTCTGGTACAGAGCGTGAGGTGATTCTGGTACACAGCGTGGGGTGATTCTGGTACAGAGCGTGAGGTGATTCTGGTACAGAACAGTTCTAACACACTTGGAACCGTTTGGATGTTAAATATGCATTTAGGTGCATACTAAGGACAAACCAACAGAACATTATACAAATGTGTCTTTTAACCCCTCTGTGTTTAGGTGTGTTTGTGTGTGTCCTTACCCAAACCTCTGTGTGTGTGTGTGTGTGTGTGTGTGTGTGTGTGTGTGTGTGTGTGAAGTCCCACCCATGTGTGTGTGTGTGTGTATCTTGAGCCCCACCTGTGTGTCCGCGTTGCATGTATGTTGAGCCATATTGAGCCATACGTTTGTGTGTGCATGTGAGTGAGTGAGTGAGTTGGTGGGTGAGTGAGTGAGTGTGTGTGTCTGGTTGTGTCTCTTAGCCCACCTGTGTGCGAGGGGTCCGTGCGGGGGGGCTGGGGGTGCTGGTACATGATGTTGATGAGCGTGACCACCAGGTCGGTCAGACTGAACAGATCTGCAGGACCCCAGCGGGGACGATAAGAGCCCAGATTAGTACATTTACCAAGTGTGGGACTGAGAGCAGCCTGAAAAGAACAGGGTGTAGAGGACAGTGTGGTCCGAAGGCAAGGCAGGGGAAACCACTGCCATGCTCTCACAGCCCCAGTTATCAGCCCAACACTACACAGAGCGAGGAGATAACAGGGGAATGGTCAGGGTAGAGTGGATGTGGAGGAGGAAAAAGGAGAAAATAATAGTGGCGGGATGGACTGTGGGAGAACGCAGAACAAAGCAATCGGCCGAACCTCGGGAATACACATGAGGCGCACTTCATTAAGATGATAAGTGGACAAACAATGACAGATAGATAGATAGAAAGGTGAAATGTAGGCCAATATAGAGGCGTGCTGAAAGGTCTTTATGAACATATTGTTCAATTGTTTCAGGCCTAGACATGTTTAACGTGTTAGGACAACAAAAAGGTTGTGAAATGTTTTGTTTAACAAACACATTTTTAGGTTGACTCATACTTTTCACATATTTTCACATTTAACTGATCATACTGCAGTACTGATCATACGGAGCATCGCAAAACTAGAAACTGGGAAAAGAAAATTACAATTCAAGAGACAAAATGTCTAAAAGTCTGAACAAACACATTTACATTAATTTGACTGTAAGAAAAGTGCTACCATGGCGATATCACAGAGCCACAGTCCTGACTCACAAATGTTTTATTGACGTCTGTGATTGTTTTTTGGCCCAATAAAAAGGCCCAATATAACATGATACATTAAGGTTTATCATGTTATATTGGCCTTGATTTATTCCAAAAAAAATCCCTCCATTGCATAACCACAGTGACTGAGTCACAAGGGCTCGGACATCAGGGCTGACACAGAAGCCTAACGACCAGGGACATGAGAAGGAAGGGCAAAGGTGTGTCTATGTACTCTGTAGGCGTGTTGACGTCTGTTTTTGCACCATGTAGATAAAAATTATTGCTGATGTGGTCAGTAGATGTTGTGCTTAGGTAGATTATTACACAACTGTACCTTTGTGTTTCCAAATTTTGATAGGGAAGAGCTTTCTGCCATTGGTGTAAATCAGGACTTTTCCCAGAACAAAGAGTGAATGGACGAAGAAGGCATACTCCAGCTCAGTCCTGGTGTAGACGCTCCACTGAGAGGAGCCTGCAGCAGACCGGAGACAGGGAAAGACCGTGAAACATGGCAGTGCAACAGCATCAGCATCTTTTCCCATAATAATATATAAAGGCTGTATTTACACGTATACAGTGGCCAGACATTGTGGCAAGAAAAACAGCCCTGATTTAGTTGTGTGAAAAGAGCAAAGCGACACAGGCTGAACTAAAGTGGAGCTTTGACAACTGGGTCCAGTGAGCACTGGGCCACTGGGGGGATGCTTACTGGTCTGTTGCTCCGCAGAGGAGCAGCTGGTCTGGTGGGTTCTGTGCTCACAGTCTGTGAGGTGTTGCAGACACTGCTGGACGGCCGCAACAATCTGAAAGACACAATATAGTACGGCCACAAGCCACAGACTGTCAAAGACACAATATAGTATGGACACAAGCCACGGACTGTCAAAGACACAATATAGTACAGCCACAAGCCACAGACTGTCAAAGACACAATATAGTACAGCCACAAGCCACAGACTGTCACACAAATGACAACATCATCCTTATACTTCTAATGAGCAGAGTTGATGTTATGGAGGTTCATTTCACTTTAAAGTATTGTAAGTGTTGTCAGAATTCTGTTACAGAATAAAGGTGGATGTGGATGGATGTGGTTCAAACCTGTAAGCTATGTGTGTGTGCTCATATCAAGGGGGGCTTATGTTAACAGCCTTTGCTGCGATATGTTAACAGCTTTTGCTGTTAACATATTTTGAATCTGGAACCAATTTAAATTAAACAAAGGGTTGAAGAATCAGATATCTCTCACCTGTATACAGGGTCATAGATAACCATTTAATATGGATGAAGTATTTTACTCACCAGACTCTTGTATTTTCTCTCCAGGAGTCTGAAGATGACAGCTCTGCTGTAGTAACTATGCTGAAGATAAGAAGTGGGGAAATGTTTGGACCGGAGACAGCAGTAGCATAGACTTCATTGGTAAGACATAAGCATACAGACCATCCACTTATTGAACCAGGTCGCTTTGATGTCCAGCAGGGCTAGCAAGTGAACAGGTTCCAGTGCTTTGTCGGCCCCTGGCGAGGCCAGGCCCAGGTCAGGGTGCACCGACAGCAGGGAGAAGGTGCTCTCTATGACTTCCTCCATGTACCTAAAAGGATGGGGAAGCAGCAACATCTTATACAAAGCACATCTAATCAATGTTAACAAGCAGAAAGATGATCACACCGCATACTTCTCCGGGTGGCGAATCCAGAAGGATGGCATCTCCTTCTGGAAGTCATTTATCAGCCTCATCTAAAAATAGATACGAAGATAGAGGAAAATGTATTGATTAACTCAGTCCTATTCCTCATTTCTATTCATTTAAGTGAATAGTAGGGATACTACACTCTGAATGACAGACTCTGTAGCCACTGTGCCTAGTATCAGCTTACTAACAGTGATGCTGACAGCTGAATTATAGGTAGTGTATCAGCAATAGAATGTGCAAGTATTATAGTACAACATAGTATAAGCATTAATTGTATCAGCAAACAGTTTATATTATCAGAATCTAGACTATTGACTATTGGCTGATTGGGATTTTGCAACTTTGGCTAATGTCCAAACTGTGAATGCGCTACCTGTTTAAGAAGACGGCTGATGTCAGGCCTGGTGACATCAATCCCATCTGAGCCAATGGGAAGGCTGAGCTTGTGAGACAGGAAGTATCCCTCCAGACTCTTGGCTACACATAGAAACAGACGTAACATTCTCTTTATCATTCCATTGTATTAGATCAGCCGTATGGGGACGCTAAAGGTCTCTCTACCTAACAGACGTAACATTCTCTTTATCATTCCACTGTATTAGATCAGTCGTATGGGGACGCTAAAGTGTCTCTACCTAACATTGTCACGACAGTCAACTGGATGTTATACACTTCACACTACACTACACTGTCAACTTCTAACACTCAATATGCAAAGAATGGGGTCATCATTTATGAGTGACAGCTTTCATTTGGAGTGTATCAGGTTCCATTGAGGATCAATGCAGACTGGGCATCACATGACGGAAGACTCATGAAGTACTCTACCTTCCATCAGGCCTGGAGACCAACTCTGATGGAGTAAGACAGGACATGATGGCTACAGCAAAGGAAAGGCTTATAGCTGGTGTACCTAAGCTGCTGTAGATCTCTCGGGTCAAATTGAATGGCGAGGAAGATGAGGTCTTGGCAAAGAACTTGAGTACTTTATCCTGCAAAGAGTGGGAGAGGGACAAATTAAACTCCCCACAGACATAAACATCACATATGAACCAGGACAAATTAAACTCCCCACAGACATAACCATGACATACAAACATTGCCGGAGTGGGACCTCTCTCTACCGGCTGCAACTTGTGTCTATCCTCTAAACAGGTAGTTAATTTTGGCACATTTGGCGGAATCTTCCTCCAGTGCCCTTCTTTTTTTAAATCTGGCTTTTTCAGCTCCTCCTTGGTTTTTCCTGCCCTCCACAATCAACGACACTTGTCGCTTCTGTTCGCTGATTCTCTTCTGTTACCGCTCAAGAAAAGACGCAACATGGGCCTAACTAAAATAATTGGGAGGGGTGAACTGCCGTATATTGTATAATCCATATTATATATACTGCGATGCTGGGGCTGAAATTTTAGATGAATTAAGAACGTCTACTTTAGGAGAAGATAAAATAATGGTCAAAGTTATTTTTTCTTTCACCCAAGTGGCCCAAAATACATTTGAAAGTGGACCGGCCCAACGGGAAACGTCCCAAACATCCCAATGGCCACCCCGGGCCTGCATACAAACCAGGACAAATTAAACTCCCCACAGACATAACCATGACATACAAAAAGGGGCAAAATAAAGATTGCAAAGTACATTTGAACAACTATTTGAATCTTTGATAGAACGATTTTTGGTTGACTGTCGAATTGTATGGGGAAAATTGTCAGTGTGTAACAGCATGACTTTCCATTGAGAAGACGGGGCTGAGTGAGGGATACCACAGCTTGGCCTCCAGATGGAAAAAACTAGAAGGTAAACTATTTTTTTGATGTGGTGGCAGTTGGACTCCAGGTGTGTGTGCAATTTTCTGTGTTATGAGCTTTTCAACAAATGTCCCAATTTTTAGTTTGATAACCACTTTGTGTCATGGCAGTCGCACTATCCAACCATTTTCTTTCAAAGTAGAGCACATTCTAGACCGGTAGTCTAGAAGAACACACGATATCAGGAAAAAAACATCTACAATTTGGCAGCATTTTTATATAATTTAAGACTAAACTACTAAAAAGTCTTATTTAAACTTTGCCAACACCTGTGTTCATTTCATACCAATCCCGCTGGTTAAAAATGATTATCTCTGTACTCCATTGCCTTTTAAAAGTTAGTCTAAATTTAAAACAAATCAATATAAATCTATAGGTATGATTTTAAACAATAATAGCAAAATAGATATTACATTTTCTAAGCCAAATTAGTCTACTTATATCTGACCTCCTTCCACAACCTTTTGTCCATAAAGTAAAACACTTTAGAAAAACATTTAGAGATGATATTGTTTAAAATCCTAATTATTATTATTTTTTTTTATATTGATTTCTATTCAATAGTGACATCATAAAATTATGTGGGAGGAGGCAATATATTATAAGAATAATTTAGCTTTGTTGTTTTTATATAATACTTCAAAGGTTATTGAGATTATATTGTTTAAAATACTATTTATTTCATTATGTTGATTTATATTCAATTGTGACTTACTTTATTGACAAAACAACGTTTGTGCAGGGAGGCCATGTATTATTAGAATAATTTGTCTTTCTTAACATTGTCTTTGTTGAATATTTAATTGCGTATTTATTGATATATTTCTATTTATATTACATTATGACTAATTTCATGGACAAAACAAAGATTGTGGAAGTAGGATAGACACTGTCACAATTATATACATTATTATTTTGGTATTGTTTCAAATCAGTTTTAATATCTAATAAATATCATAATAATAAATTTTGTCCTAATCTTACTTTTGGACTACTTTCGCTCAGTTCCCTAATAAGCTTTTCCATGCTTTTGTGAAATGTTGAATGTTGAGTATCAAATGAATATCAAATATGAAACTAACTTTACCTCGGTACGGAGCTGTCCATTTCCACACGGCCCGCCCGCTGTTTGGTTTCATAGCATTATATTAACTACGGTATATCATATTAGGCTATAATATAGTATATGAGGCTAATAACATTCTATATCTTCTGTCTAATTGAATTGCAGATGACAGAACGGACGCACACATTGTTGTCATTGTGGTCGGTCGTTTAGTGGAGTCGCTGCATGCCTTTAGACAGCTGTGGGAACCCATCACTGACTATTTTCCAGTGTTTAAACACAAAAGGCACAGTGAGGCGTCATTTAGCTGCTTCAACAGAGTAAAGACTCAGCTCTAACGATGAAGAGGGACAGAGTAAAGACTCAGACCTAACATGGGGACACAGATGTGGAGAAAATGACATCAGGAAATCTTGATAGTAAGTTCTTTCCAATGAGGGCATTAGAATAAGATTTGGGGTAGTGCCACATCCATTAATCATTGATAATGCACATTGCCCTTTGGTAGTTTACTGTACGGCTGATTGTGACTAGAAAACATGTGTTTGTAAAGTACTCTTTATTTGGCTGCATTCCATTTATATTACCCAGTAAATGAACTCTAGTACTCCATTGTAGCCATGATGCTAAGGTACCCAGTTTGAATCTTTTACTTTTGTACTAGGATAAATCAATTAATTCAAATCATTAACAGCTGTGCTTGGGAAGTATGTGAAAACTGAACTGAATGTGGTAATGTATTACTTATTATTTGATAAGATCTGTATGATATTTTCCCATTAGATTAAATCATGTTTGGTTAATCATCATTATGGTTAAGTATGTCCACTTTGATCCACAAAGGACCTTCTCCTCAATAGTTACAGGTAATATTTTTTCAGATAGTTGACCATGGTAACCTATTCAAACATTACTGTCACTGATTAAAAACAACAACAACAACAACTGGTAGATAGTTGCTGACTCATGAATGTGGAAACGTCCCAGGACTGTGGCCCTAACCTCGTGCTAAAGCTCCTCCCAGCATGACAATGTTTGGGATGGTGAGGCCCGCCCTACGACAGCTCATGTGTCATATCAGAGCACCACTATTATCTTTCACAAACCATTTAAAATGCCTTCACTGATCTGAGCCTTTGAACATAACGATTCACAATCACCTGTCCTGATTGCGGCCCTCAAGATACCACACTGATAAGCAGTGTTTTCCTGTGTATTCCTGCTACAAGGCAGAAGACATGGTTCGGTCACATGGCTGCCCGCTGGCTATTATGTCTTTCCACGTGTCTTTCATATGTAGTGAACACGTGCTTATCATACGTCCTGTCTTTCATACGTAGTCAACACGTGGTAAACATACGTTCTGTCTTTCATACGTAGTCAACACGTGGTAAACATACGTTCTGTCTTTCATACGTAGTCAACACGTGGTAAACATACGTTCTGTCTTTCATAAGTAGTCACCAATATGAACTCTGTGATACACAGAGGTAGAAGAAGGACGGGTGGTGACTGAGCCACGTGTTGTGGGAACAGGGAGGACGTGCGGCCGAGCAGCAGACCAAACAGTCCTCAGAGAGGACACTCACACTGAGGTCAGGGTCCTGGTCGTCCAGCACCGCAGACAGGCTGGTGCGCAGGCTGTTCCACGTCTCACAGCTCAGCACGTCAGAGGGAGGGGCACAGCACAGCTTCTGGAGCGCTTCCCACCGCACCTGACACCACCACAACAACAAGCAGGAGTCGGGGCTACTGCTCCCCACCCACAATGCACTGTGTCCACGCATGAAGCACCCAGTACAGCAGGACATTTTGCACAGTAACGCGAATACAACAATGTTGACGCTATCACTGCTTTAGTAAAATAACTTCAGTAAAATAAGTTTAGTAAAATGAGTAAAAAGTAAAATAACAAGTCATGGTTTTTACCTCTTTTGGCTGGCTGGAGTCCAGTTGTGCAGCCAAGGCTTGGAGCTGCTCTTGTTTAATGAATGCGTAACTCTGACAAGGAAACAGATGTTAAAAAAAAAAAATAGACACGTTAAGTCCAGAGGATGTGGCTGTTGAAAACTAGCAAGTAAAAAATAGTAAATCAGCACTAAAAAAGAATTGTCCCCTTTTGTTTCCTGAATAGATAACTGTGTACATGAAGACCAGCATTGTTCAAGTGTGTTATCAAGCAAGTCATAAGCTCAAAGAATCAAGGGTGGATCATGAATTGACCTTCATTTGGCCATAAATCAGTGAATGTATCCAAACAAAGTACAGGGTGTAACAGGCCAGGGTCAGGTTGTGCTACATATCAAGTAAGAAATGCAACCATTGTTAACACTAAGTACTTGTATTCATAACGGTTAGTTTTAAAGTGAAAAGAGTTTCCTTCGTTCAGTCTGACTACAATGTGTCCTGCAGGAGAGGCAGAGGAGGCCATGGAAAACCAGCAGGGGACGGACCCAAGGTGGAGGACACAAGTGGTGCTCCTCAACAGTACACTCTAGCTACACACAATCATACATCTTGATTGGAGTGACTTTATAATAAGTGATAATAATAAGTGAATAAGTGAATGGGATGTGACACTAACACACTTCAGAGAGTGACCTTAAATGTCCTCCCTATGGCCCCGTCCACATGGGCCAAAACAATCCGTTTTCCTTTGATGCGTTTCAGGAATATCTCCGTAAAGACGTGCGAAAACGCATCGAGCTGTAGAACCGCTCTAGAACATATCCAAGGCCACTGTGTGGCGCTGGTTCTCCACAAAAAAAGTGGAGTGCATCAAACCTGCACGCTGAATACAAACATACAGTCGAGGAGGAGAAAGCAGCTGTTAAACCTTTTAGATTGAGCAGAAATACTTTATAATGTACAGTTAGTAATTACATTTACCAAGGGGCTGTATTTAAAGCTACAAAAATAATACAAATCAAATAAATAAATTAAAAAATCAACGCGACTCTAACGTCCCCAGCTGGTGGGGGGGTGATGACGTCATTGTTTGCGTTTCAGGCGTCCACACGAATCCGAACACGAAACCACATGGGTCCGTTTTTATCTGAATCCACCCTCGGAGGTGGTTTCAGAAAAGTGCGTTTTCGGGCACCGGATCCTCCGGGTCCGTCTGGACAGTCGGCCCAAACGCACAAGAAGTACGGTTTCACCAAAAAATCGGCTCCGTGTGGACGGGGCCTTATGTTTCTCCGCCATCGAGTGATTGACAGGCAAGATGGATCCACCGAGCCAATCCGTGAAGAGATGCCCTGGACAGTCTCAATCTAAGTGGTCTCATCCAGAGGCAGGTGCAGTCCACCAGAACAGATTTTCTCAGAGCAGTAAACTAATAGCTTATGGATGGCTAGGCCATTTTGTATACCGTACACTCTAGAAAGTGATCTTGAATCGTACCTACAGCCCCTTCACTAGGAGTATGACCTAGTAAAGGGTCTGCTTAGCTCAGGAGCTAGAGCAGGTTGACTTGTAACCAGAAGGTTGCTAGTTGGATCCCTGGCTCCTCCTAGCTGAGGGTGGAGGTGTCCCTGAGCGAGACACCTCACCCTGACTGCTCCTGACCCGCTGTTGTCCTGCGTGGTTGACCAGTCGCTCAGGATAAAAGTGTCTGCTAAATGCCCGAAATGTAAATGACCTTAATGGGATTCATTCAAACAATGTGCCTGTAAACACCACAGGTGTTTCTTTACCCACATGGTTGAAGGAAGAGTCGCTGTCTGAACAGTTGTCATTGAAACGGCCCTCAGACGCTCCAGGGACGTTCTCCCTGTCCGTTTCCTCTTTCCTCAGTTGGTCCTCTTCAAACTTATTGATGAGCGACTCCACCACCAGACTCATGGTGTTCTTCAGAGTCTGCATCATCTGCTTGTATCTGGTGAAAAGGAAATGGTCATGTTATTGTGTAGTATAGGCTTGTTAGGGGGGTGGAATGTGCTAAGTAGTTCTGTCTTTATTTATTACAGTGTGACAATAAGGGGCATTACAGTGTGACAATAAGGGGCGTACAGTGTGACAATAAGGGGCATACAGTGTGACAATGAGGGGCGTACAGTGTGACAATAAGGGGCGTACAGTGAAGGGGCGTACAGTGTGACAATAAGGGGCATACAGTGTGACAATGAGGGGCGTACAGTGTGACAATAAGGGCCGTACAGTGTGACAATAAGGGCCGTACAGTGTACAATGCAAATAACTCCATGCGTATTGGGCGGTTACAAATGCATTGGTGCATTGTGATGTTTAGGGGGAAAGGAAAGCCTCTGCTTCTGTGTCCGGAAAAAATTACAAATAAATGGCAATACCTTTTTGAATATATCTAAGCAGCATTATTTATATTCTACTTATAAAAGTCTATCCATTGGGGATATTTGTGTTTTGGAGTTATTTAAATAAACCCATACAGATTGGAAGCAGTGTCAGAAAAACTAATGTTTTCTGCATTGAATGAACTTGCTTCTGTAGATACTAGTCGCATAACCAACAACATTAAATATTCAAAGTCATTTCCATGGTGGTTTAGTGCTGTACTGAGTGTTCCTCACTCAGCTGAATCTCTGGTGCGTCTGGTGACAGCGTGGATGTCGTGAGTGGAGGCTCCAGCGTCTCCCGCGGCCCCGGGCCCCGTCTCGGCCTCCACCACGGCCCCCAGGCACCGGTCCACATGCTGCCGCAGGTACCTGACCAGCTCATAGCTGGAGCCACAAGCACAGCCCGTCATCACGGATACAGACGGGGACACCAAAAGACCAGCACAGATTCAATATTTTTAAGGCAGCACATTTTCTGAAATTATTATTTGGTTGTAACTGAGATTCTTGAAAATAAATAACGGTGAATTTAATATATTTACCACAATATATGATTTTCACAAAGAAAACAGTTTTTTTGTAGAAAAAAATGGTATGGTTATATGGCTTATAGTCGTTGTGTTTACTTTACGTACTTGTGAAACTTTTTGTCGGTCTCCTCCAGGTGCAGGAGGATCTCTTCAGCGCACTCGATGGACGGAGCTCCAGAGATCCTGTCCTTGGTGCTCCTCAGCAGCTGACGGAGGAGATACTGCAGCTCCACCTCGTCCTCGCTGGACAGCTGGGACATGGTCTGGTCTGGGAGGAGAGTGAGACACTGGGCACACTGGTCCTGAGACACTGGGCACACTGGTCCTGAGACACTGGGCACACTGGTCCTGAGACACTGGGCACACTGGTCCTGAGACACTGGGCCTACTGGTCCTGAGACACTGGGCACACTGGTCCTGAGACACTGGGCCTACTGGTCCTGACATGAGAAGAGTAACAAGTGGGGGTTAAGGGTACCAGAGGGGTTAAGGGTACCAGAGGGGCTAAGGGGACCAGACGGGGTTAAGGGTACCAGAGGGGCTAAGGGGACCAGACGGGGTTAAGGGTACCAGAGGGGCTAAGGGGACCAGACGGGGTTAAGGGTACCAGACGGGGTTATGGGTACCAGAGGGGTTAAGGGTACCAGACAGGTTAAGGGGACCAGACGGGGTTAAGGGTACCAGAGGGGTTAAGGGTACCAGACAGGTTAAGGGGACCAGACGGTGTTAAGGGTACCAGACGGGGTTAAGGGGACCAGACGGGTTAAGGGGACCAGACGGGGTTAAGGGTACCAGACGGGTTAAGGGGACCAGACGGGTTAAGGGTACCAGACGGGGTTAAGGGTACCAGACGGTATCAATAACCCCGTTCTGCTAGGGTGACGTCATGGGGATGCCTTATCGATAACCCCGTTCTGCTAGGGTGACGTCATAGGGATGCCTTATCGATAACCCCGTTCTGCTAGGGTGACGTCATAGGGATGCCTTATCGATAACCCCGTTCTGCTAGGGTGCAATGTTGCCAGATTGGGCCGGTTTCCCCGCCCAATCTGGCACCCTATCCCTGGCTGCAGCTCGCTCCAGCCAGGGATAACCCCTTTCTGCTGACCTGCCTGCACGTGCGGACGACGTCACATCCACGTCACTACGATGTCGTCACCGTACCTGGTTTTATGATGACGTCATCTGTGTCCTGAAGATAGAGATGTTGTCGTCCGACTCGTTTCGCATTGACGGATCCGTCTCCATGGAAACACAGCCGACTCTGGTCCCGCCGCGCTGCATTGTGGGCTGTACAGGTCCCGCATTGGACTCTGGGTAGAACCGAAACACTTAATAAAGTAAAATAATCCGACAGTGAAAAACGAGGAGGTTCACGTAGTGTCCGTAGTGTCGTTATGTGTGTGTTTTATTTTATTAGTATATTTGTACCGGAGGCTCCGCGCGTTGTCGCATGCTTGTGACGTGTGCCCTGTCACGTGACGGGCTCTGTTTGTAGTCCTCTGTCAGCCGCTCTGTATCCCTTCCACTTATGCTCTCTGACTGCGACATAATCCCTTAGCCTCGTTCGTAGTCTTTGGTTCAGTTCGTCGCCTCATGTGCAGGTGCAGTGTGTTTTAGGCATCTGTCTGTCCGCCTGTCTGTCTCACGCTCCGGCGGCAGCCCACCATGGCCGCGGTGGACAGCTTCTCCCTCCTGTACCGGCAGATGGCCCGGTCCTGCAGCAGCACGGTGGAGACCCTGGCCCTGGTGGGGGCCCTGTACACAGCCTGCAGGGTGTGCACTGTGTTGCACAGATGCTGCTCTCTGGTCAGGGTCCACTTCCTCCCACGACTCACGCCCACCAGGAGGACCTTGGCCCAGCGGTTTGGTGGATGGGCTGTCATCCACGGTAAGTAACCAATTCAATTCAATCAAATTGTATTTGTATAGCCCTTAATCACCGGTTCAGTTAACAGTATATTTATGACCCCCCCTGACCCGAGGAGAAAAAGTGGGGGGCATAACTGACACACATACAAACAAACAAACAAACAAACAAACATGCAGGAAAACCATTGTGAATGGGTGATGGGGTGCTGGCCGGTTAACCATAAGGAGAGTCCAGGCATCCAGTCACAGTCACCGCAACACGCTCTTCCTCTCACATAGAAATGCCAGATTCTAAAAACTATTGTTGCATGGCTGTGGTGCATTCGTCTGGCCCCAGGTGCAGCAGATGCCACGGCCCACGCCTATGCGGAGGAGCTGGCCAGGCAGGGCATGAGCCTGGTGTTTGTGAGTCCTGCTGGCATTGTGAGTACAGACCTATCAAAGGCTCTCTCCCAGCGCTACGGAGTAGACGTCACTCTGGTTGAAGCTGACCTGGCCGTGGGCGCCGCGGCCCTGGAGTCCCTCAGAGAGGCTCTGGGGGATAAAGACGTGGGCATCTTGGTGAACTGTGGGGCCAGGTCCCTGGCGGGGCCCGGCCCCCTGGCGGAGGCGTCTGAGCAGGGCCTGCTGGAGCTGGTGAACAGGGCGGTGGTGGCTGCTGCCCTGATGACCAGACTGGTGCTGCCCCGGATGGTGGAGCAGGGACGCGGTGCGCTGGTCCAGCTGTGTTCTGGTATTGGCAGTCGGTCCTCTGGTGCTGCAATGTTCGCCTCACAGGTGAGTTAACAGAGGGCTTCACTGTACCACCGTAACCACAGGTGAGTTAACAGAGGGCTTCACTGTGCCACCGTAACCACAGGTGAGTTAACGTCAGTGTAGCCACCAGAATCACAGTCATGGCCTCCAGATGCTGTGTATCATGGCTTCCTATAAGCTCTTCTTTATTTGTATCTGTTGGAGCATTGAACATGGTGTCCACACCATCACTCACATGCTTTTCCCTCTGTTCCTCCGACCTGTGTAGGGATTCCTGGAAACATTTTCACAGGCTCTTCACCTAGAATACGGCAGACGGGGGATTTTCATCCAAACTCTGACTCCACTCCAGGTAGTCCACCTCCTCGAACATCTGGATCAGATGCCACACAACCATGTTCCAATGTTTTCGTTTTATTATTTTTTTTGTATTGAACCTTTTATTTATTTACCATTGAGAGCAGGCTCTGGTTTTCAGTGACTCCCTGATTACAACATACAAATAAAAACAGAAATACAATGTGCAATAGAACCACAATGTGCAATAGACCACCCTAATGAACCACGCTGCACCCTAATGAACCACGCTCCATCACCACCAGGGGTCCCTAGGCAGGTGATATGAAGGGGTGCTGGTGTCCCTGCAGTAGAAACCGCGTAATGACTAGTTCTCTTATCTCAGGTGCGGTCCAGAGGAGCAGAAGCGTCCTCAGCGCTGGACATGGGGGGCTGGCTGGTCCCTGAAGCAGAGGTGTACGCCCGACATGCCGTGTCCACGTTGGGCGTGGCCCACCACACCACAGGCTACTGGCCCCACACCCTACAGGTGGGAGGCCTCCAGGGAGCACCATCATATTGATGCCTTTGGGTTATCCATTCTATGTGATGCAGCTCATATTTGAGATGTCTTCTGATAAGATCTGCATCAACCAAACGTCTAAATCTGCAGAGAATAACCATATGATATACAGTATATCATATGGTTATTAGAGAATAACCATATGATATACAGTATATCATATGGTTATTAGAGAATAACCATATGATATACAGTATATCATATGGTTATTAGAGAATACCCATATGATATACTGTATATCATATGTTATTAGAGAATACCCATATGATATACTGTATATCATATGGTTATTCTCTGCAAAGAATAACCATATGATATATAACGGTATAATATATATACTGTATGTCATCATAGTAGTGGACAAGGGGATGCAACATTTTAATTGATGAAAAGAACCACCATATCCTAGATTCTGTTTAACATATACTGTGCATAATATGAGATGCAAAGAACCATATCACTCATCCTGTGTAATCCCAGTTGTACAGCTAGTGGACATAGGATGAATATAGGCCACAGTTTAACAAGTCATTTCTTCGATCTCTTTGTTGTTTATTCAACTCAATCTTTGTTCTTTTTCAGCGTGGAGTCATGAGTTACATCCCAGACTGGGTTTGGTCGCTGGCATCTCAGTTCTTCTGAATGGTTCAACATCTTTTACTTTTTTGTTGTGAATCCTTTCTTCCTCCTGAATGAACATTGGATATACGATTTTCAGATGATTATTTTTTCTGAACATTATTTGAATAATGGAGAAAGATAACGGCTAAGTTCATTAGCCTGGTGGACAATATATTGTATGTTATTGGTTAAAATATATCAGATATTTTTGGGACGTGACCATTTTCTATGGTCTGTGGATGTGACCCTACTTTCGTCCATGTACTCGTACTGTGAAGTACGTGTACCTGAAGTGTATTTAAATACGGATCTGAACCACAGAGTACATCCATTCAGCCGTTCCTTTGTGGGTTACCCTTCCAATGTCCTTGGTGTTAGCAGTCTGTCTATAGCACACAGCACTATTCAAATGTTGCACCACAGCTCAACACAATATATAAACACAATTCTTTGGATATCAGCACGCACCAAGGTTTCTTGGCCTCCACGTGGGACTTGAGATAGTATTCAGATATAGACATGTTGGTCAGAAACCTTGAAATACAATATTTACTCTGAATGCCTCTGTGTGTGACTGAAACTTTAAGAATTCGCCCAACAATGCTTGGGATGGTGGGGCAGGTTTCGTTAGAGGGACAATCTGACTTCCCAATAGTTAGGTTTTATTGGGTGAAATTTTAAAGATGAAAACAAGTTTGATCAAGTTTGAACATGTTTGATATGAACCTTCCATTTGTATAGTAGTGATTTATTTTGCTATACATTTTTGTGGATTTCTGTTTCCGTAAAGTAAGAGTAAAGTAAAGTAAGTAAAGTAAAGTAAGACTGGGAATAAGTGAGACTTTTCCTGGCCTTCCCCGCTGTGTGGAGTTCCCTACAGGAGACGTGGGCGTACATAGGGCTGCTGCAGCGTATTCTCCTCAGGGTAAATCATTGACTGCAGCCATAGCAGCTGCAGAGAGAGGGTTCCAGACACCTAAACATGGAGCCCTATCGCAACCATGGGGTCCTGACGGGTGCCCTGTGGGTGGACAGGCTCACCTTGGTGTGGGAATGGAGCTGAAGGGTGTGTTGGGGGCACAAGGTGTTCCTAGGCCCCTTCCCCCAATGTAGCCCAACCAACACAAGTAGGTGCAGTACCCTGACGACAGACCAACACGTTGGAAAAACAACTAAATCCCTGCACAATTACACAAATGTTTGTTTTGAAGATATTAAATAATAAAGGTTGAACTCACTATTTCAGTGTTTTGTTCAATGTTTAGAACACTCAGAGACAGAGGGCATACACAGAGCTGTAATAAACATCTCTATATTAAACCATACGAACACATGAATCCCAACAGAGATATGGGCCTTGTGTTTGGACCTGCTGCATGCTGTTCCTATCAAACCCGGTCCCTTGGATTGTTTTTGCGTGTGGAAGGACAGACACGGTGTCCTTCCAGATAAGATGCCAGGCTAGGTTACTCCAGATGCTTCTCCTCATTCTGCTCCAGCTCTCCCTCACAGACACTTTCTTTTTCCTCTAGTGGGTGATTTATTGGTAAGTGGACAACAATATATAATTAAGTTTTTATGAATAATGCACGCAAAACAGCTGAGTAGTAGGCTACCGTCATGAATGAACTGTTTAAGAAATGCTGGTATTCCAAAGAGCCTCACCGCCACACCACCGGTGACTTGACCGAGCCATTGTTAGAACATACAGAATGGACCTGTCCCCCAAGACAATCATCCATAATCATTTGATTCAATTATTCATTTATCCTTTTTAATATGGTTTATAGTCTATACTTTATTTATTTAAATATTTATTTATTTATTTATTATTTATATTTATATATAAGTCCTTGTTTGTATTTGCGCATGTATTTACAGGTTGTTGCATCCATGGTCTTTAGTGATATGAGAGATGACCTTATTACATGATCACCTAACAGGATCGTCACCTACTGATATGTCAACTACTGATATAATGTCACCTACTGATATAATGTCACCTACTGATATAATGTCACCTACTGATATATTGTCACCTACTGCTATAATGTCACCAACTGATATAATGTCACCTACTGATATAATGTCACCTACTGATATATTGTCACCTACTGATATAATGTCACCTACTGATATATTGTCACCTACTGCTATAATGTCACCTACTGATATAATGTCACCTACTGATATAATGTCACCTACTGATATATTGTCACCTACTGATATAATGTCACCTACTGATATAATGTCACCTACTGATATAATGTCACCTACTGATATAATGTCACCTACTGATATAATGTCACCTACAGATATAAGTAAGAAATGGAGATCAGCATCAATCAGCTATCAGTCAGTAATAAATGAACAATCAATTGTTTAAAACAGGATTGGATGGTAGTCATAAAGGCATTGGTCCATCACCTGTATACTTGAATCAAGGTGACCCGCTTGGTGCCAACATGTGCACTGGTCCATGGAGGAGCCGTGCTCCGGGGGCTCGCGGTCACTGTCCTCTCCAGCAGCCTCTCCCCCATGCCTGAGGCCTGGAGTCTGTTGTTGCAATTCATTCATTCATGGATTCCTACAAGCCTATGGGCGTTTGTTAGAGTTATTACATTTCAGCTTTACATTGTAAGATTTTCATTACATTTGATGCTATTGTGGACAATGTATTATTTACTTCTTCTTCCTAATGACAAATTGACCTTCATCACAATAACCTTCAACAGATAACGCAGTGGCCCTTCCCAATGGTTAGACTGTTTAGCTGTTTAACAGCGTCCCTTTCCTAACAGTACTGTGTTCAGTGCCAGAGCGGCTGGCCTTGAGTGTTGCCGTGAGGGCAGCAGTAACCGTGTTGGTGTGTGCTGTGAGCAGTCCGTCCAACTGGCGCCGGCTATGGGGGAATGGGACCTGCTAAGCCGCCTGCTGGACCAGGTCCAGACCCACTCCACCGTCATCGGCAAGGTGTGGCTCACCGTGCTGTTTGTGTTCCGCATCCTGGTGCTGAGCACGGCCACCGAGAAGGTCTGCATACACACACACACTACACACTACCACACACACACACTACCACACACACTACCACACACACACACACACACACACACACACACACACACACACACTACCACACACACACACACACACACTACCACACACACTACCACACACACACACTACCACACACACACACACACACACACTACCACACACACTACCACTACCACACACACACTACCACACACTACCACACACACACACTACCACACACACACACACACACACACACACACACTACCACACACACACACACACACACTACCACACACACACACACACACACACACACACTACCACATACACACACACACACACACTACCACACACACTACCACACACACTACCACACACACTACCACACACACACACACACACTACCACACACACTACCACACACACACTACCACACACACACACACACACACACTCACACACACACTCACACACACACACACACACACACACACACACACTACCACACACACTACCACACACACTACCACACACACACTACCACTACCACACACACACACACACACACACACACACACACACACACACACACACACACACACACACACATGAACACACACAACCACACACACGCACGCACACACACACGCACACATGCACTCGCGCACACAAACAGACGCACGCACCTATACACACACACAAACAATCAGACACGCACGCACACACAAGGCCACAAACACATGCAAACAGACACACACATGCACGCACTAACACACGCACATACAGACACAAGCACACATGCACACTGACACACACACACACATGCATAAATGCACACACACACAAACACATACACAAGCATGTGCACACACACACACACACACACACACACATTCATTCATATAAGTCAATATAATCCAATACATTATGTAATATCATAAAACATCATATAACATCATATTCATCATATTCCCAAAACTATGATGAATAAAGCACCAATGAAACGGCTGTTATTGTTGTTATTGTGATGTGTGTGTGTGTGTGTGTGTGTGTGTGTGTGTGTGTGTGTGTGTGTGTGTGTGTGTGTGCGTGCGTGTGTGCGTGTCCTTCAGGTGTGGGGTGATGAGCAGTCAGACTTTGTGTGTAACACCAACCAGCCGGGCTGTAAGAACGTGTGCTACGACCACGCCTTCCCCATCTCCCACGTGCGCTTCTGGGTGCTGCAGATCATCTTCGTGGCCACGCCCACGCTGCTGTACCTGGCCCACGTCCTCCACGTCATCCACGCCGAGCACAAGGCCAGTCCACCACGCACTGACCCCCCTGAGGACCAGGACTCACTGACCCCCCTGGACCAGGACTCACTGACCACTGAGGACCAGGACTCACTGACCACTGAGGACCAGGACTCACTGACCACTGAGGACCAGGACTCACTGACCACTGAGGACCAGGACTCACTGACCACTGAGGACCAGGACTCACTGACCACTGAGGACCAGGACTCACTGACCACTGAGGACCAGGACTCACTGACCACTGAGGACCAGGACTCACTGACCACTGAGGACCAGGACTCACTGACCACTGAGGACCAGGACTCACTGACCTCTGAGGACCAGGACTCACTGACCACTGAGGACCAGGACTCACTGACCACTGAGGACCAGGACTCACTGACCTCTGAGGACCAGGACTCACTGACCACTGAGGACCAGGACTCACTGACCACTGAGGACCAGGACTCACTGACCCCACTGGACCAGGACTCACTGACCACTGAGGACCAGGACTCACTGACCACTGAGGACCAGGACTCACTGACCACTGAGGACCAGGACTCACTGACCACTGAGGACCAGGACTCACTGACCACTGAGGACCAGGACTCACTGACCACTGAGGACCAGGACTCACTGACCACTGAGGACCAGGACTCACTGACCACTGAGGACCAGGACTCACTGACCACTGAGGACCAGGACTCACTGACCACTGAGGACCAGGACTCACTGACCACTGAGGACCAGGACTCACTGACCACTGAGGACCAGGACTCACTGACCACTGAGGACCAGGACTCACTGACCACTGAGGACCAGGACTCACTGACCACTGAGGACCAGGACTCACTGACCTCCGACCACTTCCTGGTTTAACAAGGCTTAATGAACAAGGCTTAACAGGGCTTAATGAACAAGGCTTAACAGGGCTTAATGAACAAGGCTTAACAGGGCTTAATGAACAAGGCTTAACAGGGCTTAATGAACAAGGCTTAACAGGGCTTAATGAACAAGGCTTAACAGGGCTTAATGAACAAGGTTTAACAAGGCTTAATGAACAAGGCTTAACAGGGCTTAATGAACAAGGCTTAACAGGGCTTAATGAACAAGGCTTAACAGGGCTTAATGAACAAGGCTTAACAGGGCTTAATGAACAAGGCTTAACAGGGCTTAATGAACAAGGCTTAACAGGGCTTAATGAACAAGGCTTAACAGGGCTTAATGAACAAGGCTTAACAGGGCTTAATGAACAAGGCTTAACAGGGCTTAATGCACCTCAACAAACAGCTAGACATGTTGCACAGAACAAGTTTACAATGTACAAAAAAAAAGATTTAAAGAGAAACGTAACAAAGTCACTAACTGACCCTGACCCTGACCCTGTACCCTGACCCTGACCCTGACCCTGTACCCTGACCCTGACCCTGTACCCTGACCCTGTACCCTGTACCCTGACCCTGACCCTGTACCCTGACCCTAACCCTAACCCTGACCCTGACTCTGTACCCTAACCCTGACCCTGTACCCTGACCCTAACCCTGTACCCTGACCCTGACCCTGTACCCTGACCCTGTACCCTAACCCTGACCCTGATCCTGACTCTGTACCCTGACCCTGTACCCTAACCCTGTACCCTAACCCTGACCCTGTACCCTGACCCTAACCCTAACCCTGAGCCTGACCCTGTACCCTAACCCTGACCCTGACCCTGTACCCTAACCCTGTACCCTGACCCTGATCCTGACCCTGTACCCTAACTCTGACCCTGACCCTGACCCTGTACCCTGACCCTGACCCTGTACCCTGACCCTGTACCCTGTACCCTGACCCTGACCCTGTACCCTGACCCTAACCCTAACCCTGACCCTGACTCTGTACCCTAACCCTGACCCTGTACCCTGACCCTAACCCTGTACCCTGACCCTGACCCTGTACCCTGACCCTGTACCCTAACCCTGACCCTGATCCTGACTCTGTACCCTGACCCTGTACCCTAACCCTGTACCCTAACCCTGACCCTGTACCCTGACCCTAACCCTAACCCTGAGCCTGACCCTGTACCCTAACCCTGACCCTGACCCTGTACCCTAACCCTGTACCCTGACCCTGATCCTGACCCTGTACCCTAACTCTGACCCTGACCCTGACCCTGTACCCTGACCCTGACCCTGTACCCTGACCCTGTACCCTGTACCCTGACCCTGACCCTGTACCCTGACCCTAACCCTAACCCTGACCCTGACTCTGTACCCTAACCCTGACCCTGTACCCTGACCCTAACCCTGTACCCTGACCCTGACCCTGTACCCTGACCCTGTACCCTAACCCTGACCCTGATCCTGACTCTGTACCCTGACCCTGTACCCTAACCCTGTACCCTAACCCTGACCCTGTACCCTGACCCTAACCCTAACCCTGAGCCTGACCCTGTACCCTAACCCTGACCCTGACCCTGTACCCTAACCCTGTACCCTGACCCTGATCCTGACCCTGTACCCTAACTCTGACCCTGTACCCTGACCCTGTACCCTAGCGTTGTTAGGACGTTTGTTCAGAGCTCAACCAGCTGATTCTCTTGATGATTGTGTTTCCAGCTGTGTTAGGCACACAGGTACCTGGTTAAGCAGAGGTCTAGACCCTCCGTTGTGAAGGGGTTCACAGTCCACTTGGTTTCTGTTTGTTAAGGAACTCAAAGCCTCGGCAAACAGTTCAGATTCTCCCCTCCACCTTATGGAGAAAAAAAACAAGAAAGGGTGACAGGAGACAGCAGAGCATCATCCCACAGACACATGGATGGAACGGGGCGGCAGTGGCTCACACGGGACAGCGGGTCGACTGGTGACCAGAAGGTTGATAGTTGGATCCCCGGCTCCTAGAGGCCTCCTTGTGGAGGTGTCCCTGAGCGAGACGCCTCACTGACTGGTGCTCCTGATGAGCCGGCTGTCGCCCTGCGTGGTCGGCTCTGCCGGCGGTGTGTGTGAACGTGTGTATGAACCGTTGAATGTCAAACGCCCTGAATGTCAATGGGATGATTGTCCTCTAACAGGTGAGACTGAAGATCCAGAAGCAGGCGGAGCTGGACGACGCCGCCAACCTGTACCTGAGGAAGGGCTTCAAGGTCCCCAAGTACAGCCACAGCAACGGCAAGATCAACCTGCGCGGGAGCATCCTGCGCAGCTACACGCTCAACCTGGGGGCCAAGATCCTCCTGGAGCTGGCCTTCATCCTGGGCCAGTACTTCCTGTACGGCTTCACGCTGCAGGCCCGCTACGTCTGCAGCATGCCGCCCTGCCCGCACAAGGTGGACTGCTTCCTCTCCAGGCCCACGGAGAAGTCCATGTTCATCTGGTTCATGCTGGTGGTGGCCTGCGTGTCTCTGCTGCTCAGCGTGGTGGAGCTGCTCCACCTGTGCGTGAAAGCGGCGGGCGAGTGCATGGCCCGGAGGCAAGACTACACCGTCACGCCCGTCACCCCCCAGCTGGTGGAGAGGAAGGCCTTCACAAAGCCCGAGCAGATGATCCAGGAGCATTACAACCTGGAGCACCAGGAGGGCAGGGGGCCAGGGGCCGGCATGGCCAAGGGGGGGCCGGGGGCCGGGCTGAAGGGCGTGGCTAAAGGCTCCTGGTCTGAGGACAACAGCACGGGGGAAGTCCACATTTAAAGCTTGTGGAGGTCAATGAATCACTGTCTGCTGGTGTCCTTCTCCTTCTCCTGATTCATTGTTATTTCGGTCCCTAATAGTGTTGTCAGATTACCCTTTTAGTCTCAGGATGCTGTTTGATGGACAGCTGGTGACCTGACCTAATCTGGTAAATGATTGGATAATGCTTGCATTTTGCCAGATTATTGGTTATTGTTTGCCAGGTATCAAAATATATAAGTCAATGTTTTGCATGTCTGTGTGTATATCAGGTTCAACCTAGTGATATACTGTAGATCAATATACTGTAGGTTTTACTGACTTTAGATTTTCATATCTGTAGTCTATACACGTTACAAAAATAAATGTGATTGATTGGTTTCTTTGGCTGTTATTTCTTCAATTGAACAATGCTGCCACTCCTTTAAGCTGCTCACGCTGCCCATGAGGAGAGACAAGGATTCAACTCTACATGACATGACCTTTAAAACCACCACATGTGTGACATATATATATATATATATATATATAAATATATATGACATATATATAAACAATGGACCTTCAAATAAAACCTAGTACAAATATGTTGTACTTTTGTTTAAAGAAATGCGTTGATAAAGGGATATTTTGATCCAAAGTCTCAAAACTCGATTCAAGACCACTTGCTACCTCATTTAGTACTTAGAAATGCAATGACATCACATTAAAGGACCAAATAATCACACTTCATGCTATGATCATTTTAGAAAAGTAAATATTAAACTGGATTTAATAATGTGTACAATGAGATAAATGTGAAGCAGAGAATAAAGATGTGTGGACGTTCGAGAGGTTAAAGTGAGCGTTCTGTTATAATTAACACCTGTCAATCATTACTCTCCTGTGTTTCCGCTCTTGTCTGAGTTTGCCGCTGATTTGCTGATCTGGTGAATGTGAGCAGCTGACAGCGCCCAGATGTGTGTTGCAATGCACCCCCCCACCACAGGTTCAACCACCAAACTCCAAGGTCCACCTCAGAGCAGTGTGTTCCTGGCAGCGCAGTGCACGGGTAAGACAACTCTTCTCTCCTTACACTGATCTGATGAAAGGCTTTCATCACATTTGGATAACAAATAACAACATTTACATGTTTTCTTTTCTGTTTGGATTATTTAATTAATGTTAAATAGCTGATATTACCATCATAAGTTATCAAATCGTTTTTTTTTTCATATATATATATCTATCTATCTATCTATCTATATATATATAGATATATATAGATAGATAGATAGATATAGATATATTCAACCTATATAATTCAGAAGTTTAATCATGAGCAGCTATAACGTTTCATAAATGTAACAAACCGGGGAGGTGTTCATGTGTTCATTCATGACCAATGAATAACACCTCAAGGACATTGGCTCTACTTTATGCGTACGTACTAGTTGACTTGCTGCCACTATTTTATGGAGTGTATCAAGTAATTCGTTTTAGGGGCAATCTGAACTGAATAATGTATTTAAGTACCAATTTTATTTAAAAGTAAAAAGGTAAAAAAAAAAAGATAATAAGGTATGGACTGATTCGGAATGACAGATCCATTATTTTACGTGAACAATTAATTGCTTGTTATTTAGCCTCTTCTATAACATGTTCAAATTAAAAAGTGCTTAAACAAGAAAGTTCTTTAGTTTAGTGGTGGATCGTGTTGACAGCTGTTCTGGTGTCCCTGTGAACAGTAACTCCCTCTCTACAACATGGGCGACTGGGGCTTTCTGTCCTCCCTCCTGGACAAGGTCCAGTCCCACTCCACGGTCATCGGCAAGATCTGGATGAGCGTGCTGTTCCTGTTCCGGATCATGGTGCTGGGCGCCGGCGCGGAGAGCGTCTGGGGCGACGAGCAGTCGGGCTTCCTCTGCAACACGCAGCAGCCCGGCTGCGAGAACGTCTGCTACGACTGGACCTTCCCCATCTCCCACATCCGCTTCTGGGTGCTGCAGATCATCTTCGTGTCCACGCCCACGCTGGTGTACCTGGGCCACGTCATGCACGTCACCCACAAGGAGAACAAGCTGCGGGAGAAGCTGGCCAGCCCCGGCGGCAGCAGCATCCTGAAGCTCCCCAAGTACACCAACGAGAAGGGCAAGGTGAAGATCAAAGGCAACCTCCTGGGCAGCTACCTCGCCCAGCTGGGCGCCAAGATCGTCATCGAGGCCGCCTTCATCGTGGGCCAGTACTACCTGTACGGCTTCGTCATGGTCCCCATGTTCCCGTGCTCCAAGAAGCCCTGTCCCTTCACCGTGGAGTGCTACATGTCCCGGCCCACCGAGAAGACCATCTTCATCATCTTCATGCTGGTGGTGGCCTGCGTGTCCCTGCTGCTCAACGTGGTGGAGGTCTTCTACCTGCTGCTGAGCAGGACCAGGTGTGGCTCCAGGAAGCGCTCGCACATGATCACGTCGGCTCAGCACCCGGCCCAGCTGTCAGGCCCCGTGTGGCCCACGGCGGAAGACGCCCGGCGCCAGAACAAGATGAACTTGGACTTTGAGAGCGGCCAGAGTACCGGAGGGAGCCTCAACGGGGCCAAGGAGGAGAAGCAGCTCCTGAGCGGTCACTAGGTCACCGAGCAGCCTCTGGTGGTTCAGTTGTATTTATTTAGTCTCTAAGGTGGACGTGGTCTTCTCTTCACAGCAGACATTTTGACAGAATGTAATGTGTAATAAAATATGAAATGCTCAAGAACACTTTGGTAAAATGTTGCATTATGGTTTTGGACGGTGTGGGGATGTTGAGACATGAACTGTTTTGCTAGGTTGTTATTATTGTTATTACCAGTATTTTCTACTGGTGCATTATGGGGATTTTAATGTAGCTATATATGTACAGTATCTGTATATGTATGTATATAGCTTAGGTATGTTTTATATATTATTTTAACTAAGCCAACGTTTATGTGATGGAACCTTTAAATTGAGATATTACAGATTTATTTTCTTATAAGGACTTCTTTAATATGTTTTCTTTATGGAACATTTAATGGTGACAACGATCTCTTTGTATTGTCAAATCCTGATTTGTCTTTAAATGAATAAAGTTTCCTGGGGAAAAAGATTCTGTATTCCACATGTTTTTAAAATAATCAAACTGATTTGTGGTAGATGATGAACCACAGTTAAGTTGAACCAGAAGTAGTTTGGTATAGTGTTATGAACATAATCTCTATGTGTGACTCATCCTTAGTCAGACAGATGACAAACATAATATGAAAATAGTAAGTAGTACTTTATTGATCCATGGATACATTTATTTCACAAGCAACACAATCCAATGATGAATTAAAGGACATATAGAATACAAATAAATATTAGAGCGAGAGAGAATACTTTAAAATGGATGAATAAATAATGAAAACATGTCTAATGTTAGCAGATTCGTATTTTTCCACATTTACCTAGAAATTACAATGTGATCAATGTTTATCTCATCATACATCCACTGAACAATTCATATTTTTATGACCAACCAAATATTCTACTAACCAGTCATTTCCTAAAGGACAGCGCACCCTATCATTCTCTCTGTCAACCATTAACCTTCACAATCATCAGGGCTTAGCCCTCCAATGTATTTGCTCCAGATTTATCATTTCTAGATCCTGTCACGTTGTCTAGATGACAACGTGACAGGATTGTGAAACTCTACAGTTCAGTGGTCTGTAGGACACAGAGCACCTGTAGCGCCACGGTCAGGAGCCGGCTGTCCATTCACCGCCGGACTTCACAAAGAAGGTAGTGTTTGTCGGTTATTTTTTGCCTTAATCCCAGAATAATATCTTAATTCATGTGAGTGTGTTTTACCTGGAGCTAGTGATTCTAGACACTGTACAGCTGTTGGTTCCTCCTGTCATTCCTTTTATTAGTTAACAGATTCTCTTAAACAAGTGCAAATGCAAAGTACAACATTTGTATTTATTGAAATATGTTTGGAAGCAAAAAGTTGAAAGTTGAATTCTTGCCTAAGGTAACGATTTTCAGTTCTTTTGACGTATCTTCTAACACGTCTAGTCGGATTAAATACAACTCGGATTCAGTGTTAGTGCTTAGGGTGTTTGCTTTGGAATATTGTGATTCATGTTGTTTGGTAACTCAATTAGTAAACAATAACGATACATAACTAGGGTTTTTATGAAGTGTCATCTGGGAAAATGTCTTGGTTATTAATCTTAATTAAATGGAATTCTGCAGATGGAATTGCTTCTGTCTTTTCTAGTTTCTATCTATTTTACTTTTTACTTATCTATTATTTTATTTTATTGTATGACAATGTTTATATGTGAAGCACTTTGAGTCTGCCTTGTGTATGAAAAGTGCTATATAAATAAAGTTGCCTTGCCTTGCCTTGCCTTGCCTAGTTAGCTTCCTGTATTTGTCCCTATGCAAAGTGTATCATTAATTTATATTCAGTAGTAAGCACAACACATTTTCTTTTTAATTGACTATAATTGAAACATTGTTGTCCAGTCCAGCACTACAGAACATCATGCTGTTAAATCAAAAACACACTAATGGATGAATTGATGAATTGAATGGCTGGTATTTCAGAGAGCATGGGCGAGTGGGGTTTCCTAGCGTCTCTCCTGGACAAGGTCCAGTCCCACTCCACCGTCATTGGAAAGGTCTGGCTCACGGTGCTCTTCATCTTCCGGATCATGGTGCTCGGGGCCGGAGCAGAAAAGGTCAATATTTGTTTCTGTCGATGATTTTGAATATCTTCACTCGATGCATTGGCAGTGATGGGATGCTCTGGGGTTCACATTAAAACAATCTGTCCTGTCTCACAGGTGTGGGGCGATGAGCAATCCAACATGATCTGTAACACCAAGCAGCCGGGCTGTAAGAACGTGTGCTACGACCACGCCTTCCCCATCTCCCACATCCGCTTCTGGGTGCTGCAGATCATCTTCGTGTCCACGCCCACGCTGGTGTACCTGGGCCACGTCCTCCACGTCATCCACAAGGAGAACAAGCTGAGGGAGAAGCTGCAGGCCAGCAGCGAGCTCGAAAAGCTCCCGAAATACTCGGACGACAAAGGTCACGTCAAGATCAAAGGGGACCTTCTGGGCAGCTACCTGACCACCATCTTCTTCCGGATCCTTCTGGAGGTGGCGTTCATCGTGGGCCAGTACTACCTGTACGGCTTCGTCATGGACCCCAGAGTGGTGTGCTCCAGGGCGCCCTGTCCCTTCACCGTGGAGTGCTACATGTCCCGGCCCACGGAGAAGACCATCTTCATCATCTTCATGCTGGTGGTGTCCTGCGTGGCCCTGCTGCTCAACGTGGTGGAGGTCTTCTACCTGCTGTGCAGAGGCCGGCGCTCCAGGAGCCGCCACGTGGCCCCCTTCGCCAGGCCCGGCCACCCGGCTCTCCTGGAGAAGAAGTAGGGGCCACAGACCCCCCCACGCCGTTCTAATGTGAGGACCTTTGAGGGACACGTAGAGGGCAGCTCCGCCGGAGGGTCCTCATACTGCACAGTGCACTGGGCAGCTCATTGCCTTTACATTGAGGGCGTTGAGCAGACGCTTTGATCCAAAGCCACTTACAATGAGTACATTTGTCAGAAGAAGGAGAAACAACAATATATCACTGTCGGTACAGTCAGGATGTTCATAGAACCAAGGGCCAAGCACTATCACTATGTTAACCCATTCCACGTATACACTAACCATCACTAGGTTAACCCATTCCCCGTACACACTAACCATCACTAGGTTAACCCATTCCCCGTATACACTAACCATCACTAGGTTAACCCATTCCTCGTACACAACAAAGATATCTAGGATAAGATGCTACATAACTAAGTACTAAGTACAACATACAATAAGTGCCAGGTCATAGAGAAACCTGGTTATTTGATACTCATATTAAGTACACAAACCTTGAGAACACTATACATTTATACTACATGGAAACTTTGATGGTACTTCCGTCCAAAACGTGACTTTGTTTATATAAGGGTCTGAATGTTGGCCCCACATTTTGTGGCAAGAAATAATATGCAAAAGTCTAGTATACTACTATGTATTACTATAGGTTCTATGTATAATTGGTACAACTAAATGCTCAATATTATCTATTTAAATAATAATATTTTTGTATTAAGCACTTTAGTTTTCTTGGTCCGAGACCTTTAGAGGCTACCACTGATGAAGGATCTTTATGGTGCATCTATCAAGTATGATGCAAGATCTCTATCCATCGTGATGTTATTAGTCATGTTCTACCTATCCTATTGTCTTATCATTTCCCAGACCTTCTTATTCCAGATTAGTTTCCTGAGTAAGTCCTTCATGGGGGTCAGTGAGGGAATAAGGGAGAAGAGAAGTCAATGCCAGGACTCTCTGGGCCGAGTCTCTTCTGTATTACATTTCTGCTTTCTTGTTCAATGATGTCGCCCAACAACCATAACATCAAATGTTATGTATTATATATTTTACATTGAATCAAATATTTTCTTTGTGTATTTCTTTGTGTTTTATCTTTGCTAATCATAACAAAATATGAGGTTTAAGGAAACGCACACTTTTTAAATGTTGAACATCGAAAATGTTAATAAAACAAACAATTGAGTGAAACCGTTTGCATTGTCTTTTCTTTATTATATCTCTCCACGTAGTTTCAACAAATCCCAGAAGTCATGTGACAGAGCCAGCTGAATCACGGAGCTGTGGTTCTCCGCTGTCTAGCCAAAATGTGCTCAACGGGTTGGCAGTGATGACACAGTTTTTGTTACTCATGAAGTAGAAGGCAAACAGAGAAATTCAAATACGATGAAACAGTGACATCTAGGGCTATTCATTGATTCATTCAAAACATATATTTAAAAAGTATCGATATATAGGCCAAAACAACAATCTCTGTAAATTCCTAAGAGGATATAGTGGGGCACAATAATTATTTAAGTGTAGTACAAACAGGATAAAAAGCATCAACTGATCGTATCTAACGTGAATAAACAGTTTGAGTGACAAGTTATGTTTGTAGGTTTGAGTCTCAAACGTAAAAAGAAAAGCGTAAAGAGGGGGGAGGTCCACCCTTAGTTGAGCGTCCTGTCAGGAACATACACCTCATCACAACACGCTACACACCACCCTGGTCCGTTAAGCTCCGTTAAGCTTTCTATTTCACTTGCATCATACTTGATAGATGCACCATAAAGATCCTTCATCAGTGGTAGCCTCTAAAGGTCTCGGACCAAGAAAACTAAAGTACTTAATACAAAAATATTACTATTTAAATAGATTTAAAAATAATATTGAGCATTTAGTTGTAGCAATTATACATATAATCTATAGTAATACATGGTAGTTTGAAGTATTTGTAAGTATTTTGTATGTATTTTGTTTTTCATAAAGGACATAATTACCCTTACAATGTCAATTTTGAATGATTAAATCATTTTCCAACTATAAGTATATAATGTAGTTTCCCCTGCATGGCAGCTAGCACATTGTGGCCTCTGCCTGGCGCCGGTGTGTCAGCGGCTCCAGCTGGTAGGTCTCTGTGGAGGTGGTGGAGGTCGACGCCCTTCTCTTCCGGGCTCCCAGTGACGAACACATCAGGTAGATGAACTCCACCACGGTGAGCACCAAGGAAATCCCCGTCACCGCCAGCATGAACACGATGAAGATGCTCTTCTCCGTGGGCCGCGGGATGAAGCACGCCACGACCTCCCTGCAGGGGTACTCGTTATACACGATCTTAGTGGGCATGAGGATGAAGCCGTAGATGTAGTACTGGCCCACCATGAAGGCCACCTCCAGGATGATCTTCACCACCAGCTGGCTCAGGTAGCTGAACAGCAGAGAGCCCTTGATCTGCACGGCGCCATGCCCGTCAGAGTACTTTGGCGTCCTGGGCAGGCCCTTTTTGTTGAACTTCTGCTCCAGCCTCCTCCTCAGCTTGTCCTCCTTGCGGATGACCAGCAGCACGTGGCCCAGGTAGATGAGTGTGGGCAGAGACACGCAGAGGATCTGCAGCACCCAGAAGCGGCGGTGGGACAGGGGGAAGGCGTGGTCGTAGCAGGCGTTCCTGCAGCCAGGAGATTTTGTGTTGCAGTCCATGCTGGCCTGTTCATCTCCCCAGACGCTGTCTAAACCAGCGGCCAGGATGAAGAGTCGGAAGAGGAAGAGGACGCTCATCCAGACCTTCCCCACCACCGTGGAGTGGGTCTGCACCTTCTTCAGCAAGGCGGCCAGGAAAGACCAGTCCCCCATGGTGCTCTGTGGCTAAGGGAACAAGAGGAACCTTTGAAGTCATGGCACGTTGTCTTTGTCACCAGCGTCATAAAACCACATCGATTCCATTTTAATGCGACAGTTCATCTGCGATAAAGAGAAATGTTGACTGGAATGGACTGACTTAATTCTAGTTCATTATGACTACAAACTAAATGTGTGGTGTGTTCTTGACAATATGTGTTGAAAACTTTAACTTCATTCTATTGTTTTTATTCCCCTTGAACTAACAATCGTGAATTGTTTTAAGTCACGTTTATGTTTTTAATGGACTTTTTACAAAAAATGAGGCATCCAATTTCGATACCATTTTAAATGAAAAAATATGAATTCACTGAATTGTTCCGGTCAGATAATGACACCCTAACAATGTTGAAGATTACATTAAAATAAAGTCCACTAGTCCAAAATTAAAGCATTAATTTGTATAAGCAAGCACATAGCGAGCACACAAGTAAGACAGCCTTCCTACCTCAAGGAGATCGCATTTACTTGGAACCAATTCTTATTTCACAAGTTAAATGGTCTTGGTTCTCTCTTCCTCTTTATATCTCAGAGTCAGAGAATATCTTCTTTAGTTCCTCCCTGAATGACGTGAACACGACAGCTCGTCATGAAGACGCTCCTCCGTGCTCTCACACCTACACCCTCATGAGCCTCGTTGGAGTGGCTGGAAGTGGATTGAGAAATCTAAAGAAAGTCCTCTCATGTCAGTAAGGGCTGAGGTCACGTCCTGTCAACCAACCAACACACACACACACACACACTCACACAAACACACACAAACAAAGACAGACAGACACACACACACACGCAAACTCAGAAACACGTACACACACTCCCCATATTGTGGCAGGTTATGGATGGGTCATCCAAGAAGGTTGAACGGTTGAACTAAAGATATACATGTTATCAAGACATTTTCTTACAATTATTGTACATATTCTTACCCGAGTTATGATTATTGAATTCCAATTAAACTACTGGATATACGTTACAGAGCATTTAATTAGATATCATTCATAATAATATATAATCCATATATAATGGATTATATATAATTCTAGTTCATTATGTGCTGGCTCCACACACTGGGTATTCGTAGTTATGTGGAGTAATGAGCATGGTTCTATGTCCAAAAGTTGTTGCTAACTGCTCAACGGACTCCTTCAAATTTTTTTAAGGAGTTAGTATTAAAAGCCAATGCTATTTCATTGTCATCTCTAGAGATCCCATTAATGCTTAACTCTAAAGGCTGGTTTCCTTTCCCTACTTTCTTTGACATTGTATTTAGGTGTTTCCATATTTGTTGGCCATTACCTCTGGCCTGATTGATGAGATCAATTAAAAAGTTTGCTTTAGCTTTACAGAGCTTATTTACTACTTTATTTCTCAGTCCTTTAAAATCCTTTAGTCATTGTCCATTTTTCTTTTTAGGGCACGTTTTAAGTGCACCAAATTTCCCTTTTTGGGATTAAGTTTACTTTTACTTACTAAAGTTGCTCAACTTTTGATAAATTAATGCAATTACCTGGAAATACTTATTATAATATGTCTTAATATATACTTAAATACGTATTATAATATGTCAAGTATCACAGTATTGCAGAAAGTATGGAGAAGGAAGACAGGGCCACAGAGTGTATTCAGTAATAGTTTTATGTAGGTTGAAGTTTGACAGCATATGCATATTTTCTGTGTGTGAAAGACTGGTCTGGTCAAAATGGGAGTGATTGATGCTTACGGATTGGTCTGGTTTCCCAAACCTTCTGGGTGAAAAGGAGAAGTGCTCTCAGTACAGGGAAATGTAAGTGCATGCGTCAGCCAAAAGGGAGTCTGACCAAACCCTTTTAGTTCAAATATTTAAGTCTTCCCTTCCCCTGTCACGATCAGTTTCAGATCACTTTGTTCAGTGAGCGCTGTCCCGCTCCTCTGCCTTTGCTAGTGGTCACTGAAGCCCCGCTGGTGAGTCCATCTTTGTTTGATTCTACAAAACAAAAAAAAAAAAAAAAAAAGTATATTATTTCCTCAAAACCGCTCCAATTCTTTTTGCATTGCTGTTGCCTAGTTAAGTCACTTTTTAAGTCACTTAGTTTGATAGGGTTAGGTACCATTCACGTAGTACTCCAGCCAGCCGCCACGCCCAGCCGCAATCAGCAGGCGGGCGTCTGAGACTCAGCAGTGCAGTGTTGTCGGACGTTTGAAGAACCGTTTTACACATTAGGATGTTGTTTGTCCCACGCAAAGATTCCTCTCCAGGTTTCCCGTTCAGCCTCCTGTTCACCGTCGCCCCGGCAGCGGCTCCACCGGGCTCATGGGGGACTGGACCAGCCTCTCAGAGCTCCTGAACAAGGTCCAGACCCACTCCACGGTGGTGGGGAAGATCTGGATGAGCGTCCTCCTGGTGTTCCGCATCCTGGTGCTGGGCGTGGCGGCCGACGAGGTGTGGGCGGACGAGCAGTCGGACTTCAAGTGCGACACCAGGGAGCCGGGCTGCACCCTGGCCTGCTACAACTGGATGTTCCCCGTCTCCTACATCCGCTACTGGGTGCTGCAGATCCTGCTGGTGTCCACCCCCACCCTGGTGTACCTGGGCCACGCCCTGCACGTCATCCACCGGGAGAGGAGGTGGAGGGAGTCGCTCCCGGGCCCCGACAAAGGGCCCGGCGTCGCCTCCAGGAAACCCAAATACACCGACGACCGGGGCAAGATGGTGATCAAAGGCGTGATCCTGCGCAGCTACCTGGCCCAGCTGGGGGTGAAGGTCCTACTGGAGGTGGGCTTCGTGGTGGGCCAGTTCTACCTGTACGACTCGCCCTTCATGATGGCCCGCTTCCACTGCCGCCAGGAGCCCTGTCCGCGCTCCAGCGGGGTGGAGTGCTTCATCTCGCGGCCCACCGAGAAGTCCATCTTCGTGGTGTTCATGCTGGCGGTGGCGGGCGTGTCCGTGTTCCTCAACCTGCTGGAGATCCTGTACCTGCTCTGCGCCAGGAAGAGAGAAGGACAGAAGAAGAGGATGAAGACAGCCGCCCTCACCGAGCCACAACACTACCTGCCGGGAAGAGACCTGAAGCCGAGCGGTCCTGTTTGGGCGGCCCAAGCCATAGCACTCCCCCATACTGACCTGAGGGCGCGCCCCGCCCCGCCCCCATGCTGACCTGAGGCCCCGCCCCCATGCTGCCCTGAGGCCCCGCCCCCATGCTGACCTGAGGCCCCGCCCCCATGCTGACCTGAGGCCCCGCCGCCATGCTGACCTGAGGCCCCGCCCCCATGCTGACCTGAGGCCCCGCCCCCATGCTGACCTGAGGCCCCGCCCCCATGCTGACCTGAGGCCCCGCCCCCATGCTGACCTGAGGCCCCGCCCCCATGCTGACCTGAGGCCCCGCCCCCATGCTGACCTGAGGCCCCGCCCCCATGCTGACCTGAGGCCCCGCCCCCATGCTGACCTGAGGCCCTGTGTCCTCCCCCCCCCCCCCCCCCACTAGGGGCCCCCACAGCACCGAAAAAATAAAATGCATTGTCATTATTTGCATTTTTATCATTATTATCATATTATTATTATTATTATTATTATTACTACCACACAGTTGTGCAATAAAAGTTCTACCTTGAATATACATTACATTTCTAAAACTTTTTTTTTTTGCTTTTTTCAATTCTTTCTTAGAATGATATTTCATTCTCTGACAAACATCTCACAATAAAGATCACTTAGCTAATCACACAATTTGTTAAAGGTCCCATGACGTGCCACCAGGTGTGAGTGTGATTAGCCGTTACCTGCCGTTTTGAAAATCTGGCTCTTATGACATCACAGGTGGGCGTGTCCACCTAGATGTGTGACGGACAGATGAGCAACGTTTGCTACAGTCTACTAGGTAGGCTGGTAGACTGATCTATCTAGCGTACATCATTCAAAACGGCTTGTAACGGCTAATCACACTCACATCTGGTGATATGTCATGGGACCTTTAAATTGAAATCAATCTATCTAAATATATACATACATACATACATAAATATAAGATAGATGGATGAATAGAGTAATATATGTATATATATATATATATATATATATATGTATATACTGTAGTTATCTATATATATAAAGGTAGATAGAATAATATATATATATATATATATATATATATATATATATATATATATATATATGGAAAGATAGATAGATATAGATAGAGTAATATATATATGTATATATATATATTAGGGCTGTCAAATTAACGCGTTAATTTCGATTAATTAATCACAGAAAAAATAACGAGTTAAAAAAATTCACGCAGATTATTATTTCTTTTTAATTTTTTTCAGATTGAGTTTTTTGGCACATATAGTATTCAAGAAAAAGTGTTAAAGTGTTGCCTGAAATGCATTGCATCTTGAGTGAGATGGAAATGTTATTAATTTGCTCGTATGTTAATGAAAGACATATTTTAAATAGGAGAGACATTGAACTTTAAAGTCTATTATGTCTATTATTCATTGAATCACTCATCTGCCATAATTTATTTAAATTAAATTATTTTGAAATACTTTCTCGGCAAAATGTAAGTATGCGATTAATTTAGATTAATTAATCACAGAGCCTGTAATTAATTAGATTTTTTTTTAATATATATATATATATATATATATAGATAGATAGATAGAGTGATAATTCTAATGTGTAAACATGCTTTGTGTCCCCAGGGGGCGCCATTGACTCAGCGATGACTACAGACAGCCATGACCGGCTGGAGGTCTGTCCCCAGGCCCACGTACAGACAGCCATGACCGGCTGGAGGTCTGTCCCCAGGCCCACGTACAGATAGCCATGACCTGGAGGTCTGTCCCCAGGCCCATGTACAGACAGCCATGACCTGGAGGTCTGTCCCCAGGCCCACGTACAGACAGCCATGACCGGCTGGAGTGTCCCCTCTGAGGGCCCTCAGGTCTGTCCCCTCTGAGGGCCCTCAGGTCTCCAGTGTCACATGAAGACTTCAACAGGGACACTGATTAGTAATGGACGAGGCCTGCTTTATGTTTGTTTAGCCACTAGATTCACCCTTGGTCACCTTATTGGGGGTCCGAAATTTTTCGTTCTTTTTTTGACAAACTTATTTTTCAAACCTATAGGCCTACAAACTTTTTACAAACTTTTTTTTTTTTTTACAAACTTTCGACTCTTTCTTTGTACAAAAAGATCGGCTCGTTATACAGCCGAAATGTGCGCTATATGCTGGTTGGAGCCCGTAACAAAGGCAAGGTCCTGATGACGGTGGACCACGTGACCCCCCCCCCCCCCCCCCCACCCCCCCCGCCCCTCAACTCCCCCCTCCCGGACTCGGACCTTATAAGCAGCAGTAGAACTTTGACAAGTCTCACTTAGTTTCCTTGTGGTCCCAAACTTGGATTTGAAGGCAGCCAGAGACGCTTTTGTTGGAGCGCCGGAGAAGGTCCTCTGGACTTGTTGTTTCTTCAGGAACTC
>NC_140289.1:13539265-13541765 GCF_964030765.1 Micromesistius poutassou
ATAATGGTACTTATTTGAGAGGTTGAAAAGCTTTTTCAGGAGTAGCCATCCAACTCAGCCACTGGAATTAGAAATGAGAGAGGTCTGTTTGCACAAAGGGGGCATTTGTCTTTTCCCTTTGGTTGTTTTAGCGCCACACAAAGCCAAAACTATACATTTAAACACAAACAGAGCATTTGATATATTTAATTTTCCTTCATTTGTGCATTCTTGTGTTTATTGAGTTGTTAACAACAACGGGTTGATGAGGACCAGCTCTGGGCTGCTTTTATAGTCCTGCTGATGGAGGGAGTTTCAACTGTTGGTCTGTTTCTCACTTCATCTCCTCCACATGTACATTCAGTACGTCTAATAAGCCTTGTTCCCTTTAATGATACGACAAATTGAAACAATTTGAACCTTGAACCTTGTTTGAATCTATTGTTGCCTTGTCCTCACGCGGCCGTTTTGTTTTGCGCCGAGGCTGTTGTCACCACATCCTGGCCGCCATATTGAGATCTCCATCAATGATGCTAGTACTTGGGTTTGCTCTGGGGTTTTACCGTACAAATCGAGAATTGTTTGATTGTCAAATGTTTAGTCGTTCCTTCTGGCAGTAAACCGGTGTAAATGTATTTGTAAGCTTTGTGTACCCCTACTCAATGCCGTGTTTCCTGTACCGTGTGCTTCCAGCTAGAGGATGGGTGACTGGAGTGCTCTGGGCCGGCTGCTGGACAAGGTCCAGGCCTACTCCACCGCTGGGGGGAAGGTGTGGCTCTCCGTCCTCTTCATCTTCAGGATCCTGGTGCTGGGGACGGCCGTGGAGTCGGCCTGGGGCGACGAGCAGTCGGCCTTCAACTGCAACACGCAGCAGCCCGGCTGCGAGAACGTGTGCTACGACAAGTCCTTCCCCATCTCCCACGTGCGCTTCTGGGTGCTGCAGATCATCTTCGTGTCCACGCCCACGCTGCTGTACCTGGCCCACGTCTTCTACCTGATGCGGAAGGAGCAGAAGCTGAACCGGAAGGAGGAGCTGCTGAAGGCGGTGCAGAACGACGGCGGCGACGTGGACATCCCGCTGAGGAAGATCGAGATGAAGAAGCTGAAGCACGGCCTGGAGGAGCACGGCAAGGTGAAGATGAAGGGCGCCCTGCTGAGAACCTACATCGTCAGCATCTTCTTCAAGTCCATGTTCGAGGTGGGCTTCCTGGTCATCCAGTGGTACATCTACGGCTTCAGTCTGGCAGCGGTGTACACCTGCGAGAGGGAGCCCTGCCCCCACCGGGTGGACTGCTTCCTGTCCCGGCCCACCGAGAAGACGGTGTTCATCATCTTCATGCTGGTGGTGTCGCTGGTGTCCCTGCTGCTCAACGTCATCGAGCTGTTCTACGTGTTCTTCAAGAGGATCAAGGACCGCGTGAAGGGCCGCCAGCCGCCCACCCTCTACCCCAGCGCCGGCACCCTGAGCCACACCCCCAAGGATCTCTCCACCGCCAAGTACGCCTACTACAACGGCTGCTCCTCGCCCACCGCCCCGCTGTCGCCCATGTCCCCGCCGGGCTACAAGCTGGCCACGGGCGAGCGCGGCACCGGCTCCTGTCGCAACTACAACAAGCAGGCGACGGAGCAGAACTGGACCAACTACTCCACGGAGCAGAACCAGCTGGGCCAGCACGGCGCGGGCAGCACTATCTCAAACTCCCACGCGCAGGCGTTTGAGTTCCCCGACGACACGCACGAGCACAAGAAACTGACGTCATCCGCAGCTGCGCACGAGATGCAGCCCCTGGCGCTGCTGGAGCCGCGGCCGTGCAGCCGGGCCAGCAGCCGGATGAGCGTCAGGCCGCGGCCCGATGATCTAGACGTCTAGCCCCTCCCCCGCCCCCTCGTCCTCCCGCCACAGCAGGCTTCTGGCCAATAGGTGAGGTGCGGTGGGAGGGACCAGGAAGTTTTTTGGGGGGAAAATGTTGCAATGAAGAAGAGGGGCTAAATCTGAATCACTGTGTACCAGCGACTCCTAGAGGGTTAGAAGAGACTTTAGAATATGTTAACACTGTCAGAGGTACTATACAAATGTTTTGAGATTTTTTTTTATGACTTTACTGAAACCTTTTAGCTGAGCTAATCTGGCTTTAACAAAGAGACATGGTAAAGCGTAAGTGTACTAAAATTGACTGGTTCTTAAAACCCATACCATAATCCACTTTGAAAGTTGTAGAATATAACTCCTAATATCTGAAGGTATACATCATTACGTAATGAAGGACAAACCCATACACACTATAAGGATGTCAAGTACAAACACACAGGCATGCATAAACACACACACACATGCACACACGCACAATCACACAGGCAGCAGTCATTCAACATTCCATCTAGATGTATTGCACATATTTGAAGAGGTTTATTTTCGACTTGCTTGAGGGGTTTGACCCTCCAGTCATATTTGGCACTTCTATATTTCCCGTAACATCCAGAGGGACTGATCCTGGTTTAAATTCGAATGATCCCTATGTTT
>NC_140289.1:13546765-13561765 GCF_964030765.1 Micromesistius poutassou
CTCTGAGGTGGACCCAGACCTCCCCCCCCTCTCTGAGGTGGACCCAGACCCCCCCCCCCCCCTCTCTGAGGTGGACCCAGACCTCCCTCTCCTCTCTGAGGTGGACCCAGACCTCCCCCCCCTCTCTGAGGTGGACCCAGACCCCCCCCCTCTCTGAGGTGGACCCAGACCTCCCCCCCCTCTCTGAGGTGGACCCAGACCTCCCCCCCCTCTCTGAGGTGGACCCAGACCTCCCCCCCTCTCTGAGGTGGACCCAGACCTCCCCCCCCTCTCTGAGGTGGACCCAGACCTCCCCCCCCCTCTCTGAGGTGGACCCAGACCTCCCCCCCCTCTCTGAGGTGGACCCAGACCTCCCCCCCCTCTCTGAGGTGGACCCAGACCTCCCCCCCTCTCTGAGGTGGACCCAGACCTCCCCCCCCTCTCTGAGGTGGACCCAGACCTCCCCCCCCCTCTCTGAGGTGGACCCAGACCTCCCCCCCCCTCTCTGAGGTGGACTGATGAGGCATCAGGTGTGTGGGACGGGGCAGGGAGAGGTCAGCCCACGCTGCCTCTCTGGGGAACAGGAAAATGAATCACAACGTTGGCTCTTTAAGAAGCTGGAGACAGCCGACAGTTGTTTTACTGTATAGTGTTCCACGTGTGACCCCACCGAGCTGTTAGAGCGGACAACCCAGCAGGATGAGTTCAGCACCGGAGCAGCTAGGACTCAAGTGTGTCTGTGTGTGTGTGTATATGTGTGTGTGTGTGTGTGTGTGTGTGATCTATGTGTGTGTGTGTGTGTGTGTGTGTGTGTGTGTGTGTGTGTGTGTGTGTGTGTGTGATCCCGAAAGAACCTGAAAGACATCATGACATCAAATGACATCAAATCCAAATGAAGACCTGGTTCCTCTGGTCCTGGTTCCTCTGGTCCTGGTTCCTCTGGTCCTGGTTCCTCTGGTCCTGGTTCCACAGGTGCCTCTCCTGGTGTCCTGGCTTGCTGTCAGTGCGGTCACATGCAGAGGAAAACCAATGGTACACATCATCCACATAATAAATGCTTCCAAAGAGTCAAAAGGCTCCCAACTGTTGCTTCCCTGTGTTTACATATCTCGTTCATCCCAACCCCGTCTCTCCTTGAAACTATTTCTTCCAAGACATCTCATTACAACAGACGTTTCTATTGTGATAATAAATGACTCTTCTTCTGTCTGGCTGCGTGACTTTGATGTACACTTTCACCCTTCACGTTTGCATGTATTTGTACAAACTGAGCAGACACGATAATAATAAAAACTACAGCAACACAAAGTGTCTCAACACATGCAAACACACTCATATGCACACACTGATTTGTTTGGGTATGTGTAGATCATATGACCTATGTTGATCAAAGTTCAACAAAGTCTGCTTGTATCTTTCAACAATAATTGAGCTGTGTTGTGAAACATAGCAAGAATCATTGATACTCTTGAGACACTGAGATGCCATTATGTGAGTGGCTGTGTGGGTTTCCTCTGTGAAGAGAAAAGGTCTTGAATACAAACATGTCATGGGTTCATATCTGCCCTAGTAACTATACAAACATCCCATACCACAACTAAGCACATCTAGCTTTTTATCTTTAAAAGCAGATACAATATTATATTTCCCCAGCTTTTCTGCAGTGAAAAGGAAAAAGTTGTTTTCACTTGGATTGTGTGATCAGTTTGTTCTTTATCTTCTGAATGTGGACAGTTGTGTGGATTCGTTTATGGCCTCATTATGTGCCAAGGGGCTTATCATCATTATATGATGTATATATAATGTACGGCATAATATGATATATATAATGTATACCATGAAGATAAAGATAATGTACACCATTATATGATATATATATACACATATATACTTAAGCAATAGATCACGACAGGCTGTGGTATGTTCTCATTATACCACAGTTAAGGGGCGTTGTCCGTCTCAACGCGCAGTGGAGGGACGGCGACCCCCTTACTGTGGTATAATGAGAACATTTCACTGACTGAAGTGATCTATTGCTTTTATAAAACGGTTACGTAAGTATGGCGAAATGAAAGTCATAGACACCTTCAATTTTGAAAAATCAAGAAAGTCGGAAAGCATTTTTTTTTTTACGAATACAAAAAAGTAGTCCCTCCTGGCTGCCTGCAAAGTGCGCGGCGGTTGCTATGCAACACACTGTAGCGTCCTTCAGAGAGAAGGGTAGAGACGGTAGCTTGGTTCGCCGGCATTTTAGCCTACTATGGAGTTCACTCACCGTGTGCCTATTGCTTAACAACATTTCCACCCTCTCCCGCAATCAACATGTTTTTAGGCTTCAGTGAACTATGCTATTGCTTTTATATATAAATAAACAACAGTTCAAGTTAGGCGCGGAGTGATACTGAACTCTGTAAACTGAACGGGCGTCATAGCTGTGTGTATACGCTCATTATACAACAGTTGAGAACCAATCACATCGCTTGATTTAAGCCACCCGTTTTATAAATGTATATATATAAAGTACTACATTATATAATATGCTTATAATTTATGATACATGTATGATATATATTATGTACACAATTGTATATGATGTTCATCATTGTATATAATATCTACCTTTAATTATATTATAGACACACACACACACACACACACACACACACACACACACATACACACACACACACACACACACACACACACACACACACAAAGATATACATACAAACACATGCACCACAAACACACACACACACACACACACACACACACACACACACACACACACACATACACACACACAAAGATGTACATGCAAACACATGCACCACAAACACACACACACACACACACACTCACACACACACACACACACACACACACACACACACACTCACACGCACACACTCACACACACACACACACACACACACACACACACACGCACGCACGCACGCACACACACACACACACACACACACACACACACACACACACACACACACACACACACACACACCTACACACACACACACACACACACACACACACACACAGACAAAATTCATATTTTCATCACATTCACTTCAGGCACATAAAGTACTGATTGTTAAAAGCTGTCTGAAGAAAAATGGCTTTTGAAGTCAAATATGAGACATCTGGTTCAAAAAGTCTTGTCTTCAAAAATGTGTTTCTGCTGTGTGTGTGTGTGTGTGTGTGTGTGTGTGTGTGTGTGTGTGTGTGTGTGTGTGTGTGTGTGTGTGTGCTCGTGTGTGTGTGCTTGCCTGTGCGTGTGTGTGTTTTCCCTTTATTCCACCTCTCTCAACACCACACAGTGTGGGATGTGTTATAAGGACGGGAATGGAGGACAAAGGAGAACATGAGAAACAAAGGAAGACGAACGCCCTGATGCAGAAGCTGAGGCCGTCAGGATCAGCCTATCTTCATGGCTCTTTGTGTTCCATATCATTCATATAGTATCTGCACTCACTGATCTCACCGCATCACAAGCTGGGAGGACTCACAATCAACGTCTGCTCAGAAAGACAGCGGAGAATAAAGAGGACAAACAAAGCTCATATGATGCACTGGAATGTGAGCAGGCTGCTAGTGAGCAGGCTGCTAGTGAGCAGGCTGCTAGTGAGCAGGCTATCCTTTGTTCTTCATTGATTTTCTGATATCACTGGGATTCACTTGTTTTGCTTGATCAATAAATAAGTATATTTAAGTATACTATGTCTATTTGAGGACAAATGACCATATCTATACTTGAACTAATAATGGATGAAGCCCCCAACTTCTCTTATCCATGGCTGTGGAAGCCCTTTGTCAGACGCTGTGTGATCCAGACTGCAGCTGGCTGCTGGCGGTAGGTATGTAGTCCGATGTATGCATGTTGTTATACTAATCCCCCCACTAAACCCATTAACAAGGAATCCCAACCAGTATCCGTCTTGGATTATTAGGGCTCACCTCTGACCCATGGTATAGGCTTTATTGGCAAAGAGGATAATTACAAAAAGGTAAACACTGTAGTTTTTGAGAACTATTATTGACGTGTGATGGGGAACAAAGAGGGAAGCAAAGGCGGCCTCATCATTACAGAAATAACTCCAGCCCGCTTTAGAGCGATGCCTTTAAATGTGGACAATTGAACTGGAATGTCCCACAAACACACACAAGATGTTTGTTTTAGGGATGGAAATGGTGAAACCTCTGGAAACTGTGACTCATGACCAATACGACCAGTACGACGATGCCCACAAACAACCAAGGTTGTCGCTATTGTGCTGTTATTGACTATCAGCAACCTTATAATCGCTGAGCTCTGATGTCTTCTACTAGAGCCACAGGAGCTCCTACACCACCCACCAAGACCTCCACCCAGTCCTCAGTCCTCTACACCACCCACCAAGACCTCCACCCAGTCCTCAGTCCTCTCTACACCACCCACCAAGACCTCCACCCAGTCCTCAGTCCTCTACACCACCCACCAAGACCTCCACCCAGTCCTCAGTCCTCTCTACACCACCCACCAAGACCTCCACCCAGTCCTCAGTCCTCTACACCACCCACCAAGACCTCCACCCCGTCCTTTGTATCCTCTACATATATAAATACATATATGGTAACATAATTACATACATTAATTAAACATTAATTAACATTGGATAATGCAGTTATAAGAATGAACTAACAATTCACTTTAACTTATTTAAATGTTAAGTAATGGTCTAGTAACCATTTATTAACATTAGCTATTGCAGCTATAAACATTATTCTATAGCATTAGCATAGGGATTAGGATTATCCCAACCCTAATTAATGAATTATTACTTACTTCTTCTTATTATTAGTTAACATGAACCCCATTAGTAAAGATGATTAGTAAAGATAAACACCATTACTTTAGTTAACATGAACCCCATTAGAAAAGATGATTATGGAGATCAACACCATTACTGATGATCAGTGTATGTGTGGATGTTTACAGAAGGTCAAAAGGGTCACAGCTACGTCTCAATGTAAACGTGTTCATTTAAAGTGACATAATATCCGGCATTTAGGCTTTCATAATGTCACATTTTAGAGGTAGAAGCTCTTCACCAGGTAGAGGCTCTTCACCAGGTAGAGGCCCTTCACCAGGTAGAAGAGCTTCACCAAGAGCTTCACCAGGTAGAAGAGCTTCACCAGGTAGAAGAGCTTCACCAAGAGCTTCACCAGGTAGAAGAGCTTCACCAAGAGCTTCACCAGGTAGAAGAGCTTCACCAGGTAGAAGAGCTTCACCAAGAGCTTCACCAGGTAGAAGAGCTTCACCAAGAGCTTCACCAGGTAGAAGAGCTTCACCAAGAGCTTCACCAGGTAGAAGAGCTTCACCAGGTAGAAGAGCTTCACCAAGAGCTTCACCAGGTAGAAGAGCTTCACCAAGAGCTTCACCAGGTAGAAGAGCTTCACCAAGAGCTTCACCAGGTAGAAGAGCTTCACCAAGAGCTTCACCAGGTAGAAGAGCTTCACCAGGTAGAGGCTCTTACCAGGTAGAAGAGCTTCACCAGGTAGAAGAGCTTCACCAGGTAGAAGAGCTTCACCAGGTAGAAGAGCTTCACCAGGTAGAAGAGCCTCTAGAAGAGCTTCGCTGGAAGCGAAGGAAATCATGGTAGCTAGAAATGATGTTGTACGGTGTGTCTCAGAGAGACGCAGGATACAGTAAGGCATAAGGAGACCATGATGACCCACAGACCGGGGGTTGAACCCCAACTGTTCTTAATCCAGCAGTTTTCCATCGTCTCTCCTTCAACAAGTGCCCCTTATGCTACGTTAATGCCGTAATACGTTCGACTTTCAGTCTTTATGCAATTTGAGAGCTTTTCCGAAGCTGGAGTTAGAGGTACACATGCACTCACTGACCTCAACATGCAACACAAACACAACATATTCACTTCCTCGTCCCCCATTTGACAGTGGGTCACCACTAACGCTGCTGCGACCAGAGAACTTCTTGGGCTCCTATTTTGAATAAAAAGCGGTATCATTCCCATTCATACTGATCTACATACAGGATGGGTGTCAGACTAAAGTCACTGATTTTCAGTTACACATTTCCATGTGTTACCACTGACCCATAATCATAATCAAATAATAAACCCTTTGTTTAACAAATACATATCACCTACTTCAACAAGAAAAATGTATGATTGCTAACTAAAGTTGTGTACAACAAACAAGTATGCATACATGGTGTGCACTCAACTTAAGTTGGCTAAGTATGCAAATAAGTATTTTTCTGCCGAACTCAGCTTTCCAGAGTGAAATTGCTCACAAGCTTTGAGCGCCTTTAATTAACAATCCTGCCAGCAGTGAACAAACAACCAACAAGTGATTTATTGAGTGACGGAACCGACTAAGAAGTGTTGAAGGGTTCATGAAGTTCTTACAGCTTCCAGCTAATAAAGATGATGCAACAGTTTCTTTGTAACTCCAAAACCACGTCCACCTTATTCATGCTTAGTATTAATCAGTTATTAATATGTTCTTCACTGTAAACCCAAGCATGTGTCGACAACAAAAATACAAGCACACAATACTACACACACACGCCATTAGTGTTGGCCACTTACACCATGTGTAAGAATGTTTTTGAGGCTACTAAGCCCTGCCATTTCAGCATGCAGTTAGAAGCTGCCTCTCAAGTATTGTGGTTAGCAGCCCTGAGATTAAGGTGTCAAACTATACATTAAGATATGTTGAGCCACAGTTTGTACTGCAGAACAGCGACGCCCCACCCGTCAAGGCCTGTTACCCCGGCCTTTGTTTGTAAGTATATTTAAGCACATTTGTCATTCATTTGTTTAAAAGCCGTCTCAGTTTCCGAGATACATTTTTTCATGATTTGCCTTTAAAATTATGTTTTCTTTTTTTATGTTATGGAAATGTGGTATTTCACTATCAAGCACTGGACAGAGTACAGAGTACAGAGTACAGAGTACAGAGTACAAGGTACAGAGTACAGAGTACAGGGTACAGGGTACAGGGTACAGAGTACAGAGTACAGAGTACAGAGTACAGGGTACAGGGTACAGGGTACAGGGTACAGAGTACAGAGTACAGAGTACAGAGTACAGGGTACAGAGTACAGAGTACAGGGTACAGAGTACAGAGTACAGAGTACAGAGTACAGGAACCAAAAGTAAATCAAAGTAGTCAGAGCCTTGTTGGCCTCTCTTCAAACTGAATGTGTTATCTGATGACTCCACTAACTGTCCAGCGGGGACCTCTGAACTGTGGTCCATTGTGGTAGGACAGGGCGTGATCAGGACCTAGTGAAGATACAACCATCCTCTGATAAGATACCACGCCCCACACCCTGAATGCACCAGGTATTTTACATATATTAAATATTCAAATATATATATATATATATTCAAATATGACTCGAGAAACCAAGCAGCACTTAGTGATGGAGCATGTGGAGAGATGAGTTTTGCACCAAGGTAAAGTTCATTCTCTACAATGCATTCTAGCTTACGACACGCAGAGACTCGACTTAAAGGATGAGTGTGACTGCTCTGTACGCTCTGTGGTTGTTGCTCTGCAGACGGTACAAAATGGAACAAGCCAAAAAGTGTAGAGACTCCTCTACACTTGTACTCAACGGCACTTTACCAAGTCATTTGAATAATAAGAACAAGTGTGACTGTTGATGAGATCTGGGGCCAGGTCAATGGCAACCAGGAAATGGACCGTGTTTCTACAGCGCTGGTCTAACCAGTGGCCACACAAAGCGCTTTACTGCCTCACATTCACACATTCATTCACACATTCATTCACACATTCACACACCGACGGCGGAGTCAGCCATGCAGGGCGACAGCCAGCGGGTAGCAGAGTGGTGTAGACCAGGTTAAGGATAGCAGGACTTCCAATTCAATCAAATTGTATTTGTATAGCCCTTAATCACCGGTTCAGTTAACAGTATATTTATGACCGGTGGGCAATGGGGCCATAACTGACACACATACAAACAAACATACATACAGGAAAACCATTGTGAATGGGTGATGGGGTGCTGGCCGGTTAACCATAAGGAGAGTCCAGGCATCCAGTCACAGTCACCGCAACACGCTTACAAAGACACAATAATGAATTAGAAGGGAAAAGTGTGAGCTCACTTCTCACCCTGGCTCTCCCCGTCCTCCTCAGCTCGCCCCAGGCCCACTCAGACACACACCAGAGAGGCTTTGACACGTACTCGGACACCGTGGCCAAACTGCTTTCTTCAATAACAGCCCACAAACACTTTGTGAGCCCAGGAGACACGCACTCCAGCCGCTTTGTTGATGCTGTTAAAGCAGCCATTAGCGCTCATCATTACAGTCCCCATTAAGAACCATTACAGGATCCCGCAGTACCAGAGGCCAACGAGCCAGCCCTGTTAAACAACGTGATATCAGTCAACTGGCTGCTTGGTGCTTGGTCAGTTTTTCTCTCACACACACACAGACACACACACACACACTCCATGATGTGGAGTGTGTGTGTGTCACATGCACACACACGCACGCACACACACCCACCCACACACACACGCACACACACGATGCACACACACACACACACACACACACACGAGCACACACACTCCACTCCATCTCACTCCATGAGATGTCCATTTCGTGGACATCTGTTATAATTATAAATCTACAATCCACATTTCAAAATGGTCCAGTCCATAGTATGCTACGGCCAGTGACTGAGTGGCTAGCCTGAAAAACAAATGAGCAAAACCAAACCCCCAAAACGGAACCGTCACAGACACACCCAACCACACACATGAGTCCACACATTCCTCCACACACCACCACGGCTGTGTGCACACACTCACTCACAGGTACGTTGGTCGTCGTTTGTCTCACTTTCTCGATTTGTCTCACTCTCTCTGTTTGACTCACTCTCTCTGTTTGTCTCACTCTCTCTGTTTGACTCACTCTCTCAGTTTGTCTCACTCTCTCAGTTTGTCTCACTATCTCAGTTTGTCTCACTATCTCAGTGTGTCTCACTCTCTCTGTTTGACTCACTCTCTCAGTGTGTCTCACTCTCTCAGTTTGTCTCACTCTCTCAGTTTGTCTCACTCTCTCAGTGTGTCTCACTCTCTCAGTTTGTCTCACTCTCTCAGTTTGTCTCACTCTCTCAGTGTGTCTCACTCTCTCAGTTTGTCTCACTCTCTCAGTTTGTCTCACTCTCTCAGTTTGTCTCACTCTCAGTGCAAAGCGGCGGGCTGAGGGCTGGTAACCATGACTACGCAGACACTGTTTAACGTGCTCCGTGGCTCTCCTCTCTCCGGCTGAGGCCTGACCCCCAGCCGGCCCTCTCTCCTGCTCCCCACCACACACACACACACACACGCACGCACACACACACACACACACACACGCACGCACACACACCCACACACACACACACACACACACACACACACACACCCACACACACACACACACACACCCACACACACGCACTCACACACACCCACACACACACACACACACACACACACACACCCACACACCGCACACACACCCACACACACACGCACACAAACACACGCACACACACGCACTCACACACACCCACACACACCCACACACACACCCACACACACACACGCACGCACACACACACACACACACATACACACATCACACATCACACATGCACACGACCACACATGCGCACGCGCACAGTATTCATGTCATTTCATAAATATATCCATTAATTATTTAAAAAGTTGATATTTTTATATATTATTATACTATATGATGGAAAACAAAGCATTTCGACAATAGCATTCACATGAATGTAGGGAGGACACACACACAGACGCACACAGACACACACACAAACACATGCACACATACAAACTCATACACTGATAAATGTGTGTGAGTTTTTCAAGTTTTTCAAGGTGGATAATTTGTCTAAATGTTTGTCAAAGATGAATGATCTTTTGCCATATGCTTTGGCAAAATACCGTCCGAATAAAAGTTAATTATTTTAGTTGCAGCAATGGACTTCTTTTGTCCAAACAGCAACTAACTAAATTATTGTTTAGAACTTGGAAGTTCCCACACTCAGTTCCCACAGAGAGTGTGTGTGTGTGTGTGTGTGTGTGTGTGTGTGTGTGTGTGTGTGTGTGTGTGTGTGTGTGTGTGTGTGTGTGTGTGTGTGTGTGTGTGTGTGTGTGTGTGTGTGTCCAGGTTTATTACCATATGCAGCATCAATATAGCAATATAGTGCAGAGGATTAAAACAAATGAGTAAATGTTATAACTTCCATTAAACTGAGATCTTTATACAATGGCATCGTAGCGCTATTGTTAGAAAGAAACACCAATCCTGCATCCATGGCAACGGAAACTGGGCAAACCTTCTCATTGGTTCAAAACATTTACTGGAAGCTCAGACCTATTGTTGAGTTCAGCAGAGAAAACCATCGTCCATCCAAACTGACTGGTGTACTGGGACCAGGCTGTACTGGGACCAGTACTCTACTGGGACCAGGCTGTACTGGGACCAGTACTGTACTGGGACCAGTACTCCACTGGGACCAGGCTGTACTGGGACCAGTACTCCACTGGGACCAGGCTGTACTGGGACCAGTACTGTACTGGGACCAGTACTCCACTGGGACCAGTACTCTACTGGGACCAGGCTGTACTGGGACCAGTACTCCACTGGGACCAGGCTGTACTGGGACCAGTACTCCACTGGGACCAGGCTGTACTGGGACCAGTACTCCACTGGGACCAGGCTGTACTGGGACCAGGCTGTACTGGGACCAGTACTCTACTGGGACCAGTACTGTACTGGGACCAGTACTCTACTGGGACCAGTACTCTACTGGGACCAGTACATGCTCACCAGCCCTCTCCACAGCGCTGTGTGCGCTGCAGTCTGGCTGCAGAGCGCGGTGACACAGACCAGAGGCTGCACCAGCTCTGTCCAGCTGTCCATCCCTCTCCCTTCTCTTCATGTCTGTGATCCGAGCTGAAGGGAGAAGACGATCGTGGATGAAGGAGCGAGCTGTGATTCGGTATATTATTATATTATGGTATAACATGCAGGGACTCCGTAAAGGAAGATCAAAATATTGTTAATGTTAGCTCCTTTGGGTGAATTTAATTGTGGCCATCTGTATGTGTTCAGGCTGGAATAATAAAACCCATAATAATAATCAGTATTATTGTTATTATGGTGTTGTTCACTCCTGCTGTTCTGTGTCACACATTTAACTGCCACGTCTGGGCAGGCCCAGACTCAGGCAAAACACTTATTACCTTCCAGCTACTAATGTGTGTGTGTGTGTGTGTCTTTGTATAAGTGTGTGTCTTTATGTGTGTGTGTGTGTCTTTATGTGTGTGTGTGTGTGTGTGTGTGTGTGTGTGTGTCTTTGTATAAGTGTGTGTGTCTTTATGTGTGTGTGTGTGTGTGTGTGTGTGTGTGTGTGTGTGTGTGTGTGTGTGTAAATGGTAAATGGTCCTCATTTATTTAGCGCTTTTATCCAAAGCGCTTTACAGTGTTGACTGGCATTCACCCATTCATGCACACATTCACACACCGACGGCGGAGTCGACCCTGCAGGGCGACAGCCAGCGGGTCAGGAGCGGTCAGGGTGAGGCGTCTCGCTCAGGGACACCTACGCACTCACAGCTAGGAGGAGCCGGGGGTCAAACCAGCAACCTCGCGGTTACCAGCCAACCCGCTCTACCTCCTGAGCTAATGCCGTGTGTGTGTGTGTGTGTGTGTGTGTGTGTGTGTGCGCGTGTGTGTGTGCGTGTGTGTGTGCATGTGTGTGCATGTGTGTGCGCGTGTGTGTGTGTGTGTGTGTGTGTGTGTGTATCTACGCGTCTATGTGCACACTTGCATCTATAAAGTGAACCTTGGGATTGTTGATCTGCTTTGATGTCATAATGGGTCCATCGAGGTTCACTCCTAAACAACGCACAGATTGCATCATCTACAGTAAACACAAGAGCACAGAATAAAGACCTCCATCACAGTGGGCGGCAAGTGGCTTAGCAGGTAGAGCGGGTTGGCTCCACTGTGGAGGTGTCCCTGAGCGAGACGCCTCGCCCTGACCGCTCCTGACCTGCCGGCCGTCGCCCTGCGTGGCTGACTCCGCCGTTGGTGTGTGAATGTGTGAATGTGTAGAGAATGGGTGAATGTGAGGCAGTGTTGTGAAGCTCAGTGTAAATGCAGTGCATTGAGCAGAACCACTGAGGGCACGCTGGCAGAGTGCGGCCGTGGGCCTGAGGTTCATGTGTCCTCCTCTGCTACAGTCAACCACCTCCTCTACAGTCAACCACCTCCTCTACAGTCAACCACCTCCTCCTCTACAGTCAACCACCTCCTCTACAGTCAACCACCTCCTCCTCTACAGTCAACCACCTCCTCTACAGTCAACCACCTCCTCTACAGTCAACCACCTCCTCTACAGTCAACCACCTCCTCTACAGTCAACCTCCTCCTCTACAGTCAACCACCTCCTCTACAGTCAACCACCTCCTCTACAGTCAACCACCTCCTCCTCTACAGTCAACCTCCTCCTCCTCTACAGTCAACCACCTCCTCTACAGTCAACCTCCTCTGCTACAGTCAACCACCTCCTCTACAGTCAACCACCTCCTCTACAGTCAACCACCTCCTCTACAGTCAACCACCTCCTCCTCTACAGTCAACCACCTCCTCTACAGTCAACCTCCTCTGCTACAGTCAACCACCTCGCTTTGAGGAGCCACCCTGCTTTGGTCCTCACATCAAAGAAGCTGCTATGAATGGATCCATCAGCCACTGGCACACAGCTCAGCCCTCCACACGCACCACGCTCACTTTACACAACTGCTTTTTCCGATGATTAACTTTTATCTCTTGGCTATTGCTTGATCTGCTGGAGGGCGGTTCTGTGCGAGATGTCTCGTGGAGTACGATCAGCCGGCCGCCATAGAGGCCCGTCTGCCATCAGAGAGCAGAACGCAGGCTTTGGTCAGGACATCAAACGCAACCGAAAACAGAGAACACACACACGCGCACACACACACACACACACACACACACACACACACAGGAGGGGGGGACTCTCATGTAAGTCTGGGGCAATCAGTTGATTACTTTGGACCATCACAGTTCCTCTATTAGAGGCAATCTGTTGTAACGGTGCAGACTGTGTGTGTGTGTGTGTGTGTGTGTGTGTGTGTGTGTGTGTGTGTGTGTGTTTCGTGCACATGCATTGATGCATCTTTGAGTGCAGTACGTTCCTTCCCTCATGACTTTATTGGTGGCAGACCAATGGGAGGGTGGGGGGGGGGGTGAGGTGGGGGGCGGGGGGTGGGGGGTGAGGTGGGGGAGGGGGGGTGAGGTGGGGGGGGGGGGGGGGGGGGGTGAGGGACAGCCTGCTCCTCACCCGCCTCACGCTGCACCAGGGACCATGGCCTCATGGTCTCATGGTCTCATGGCCTCATGGCCTCATGGCCTCATGGCCTCAGGGCCTCATGGCCTGTGAAGCCCGTCGAGGCGGGTACCGGGATTAAGGGCTCAGACCTGAAGCTGACTTAGGATGTAGGGAACTTAAAGAGGGTAGAAGCAAACAGCTACGACCGCAGTCCGCCCACAGCGTGTCCACACCAGGCCCGCTGTGAAGGGGAGGTCGGGATTTGCAAGAGATGCAGTTTTGAGAAAGTAAGTGTGGTCGACTCTGACGCTTCCTCGATGAGGGCCGTGCGCTGGTGTTTGCCGGGCAGTGCATGGTACGCAGGTGAACAGAAGGAGCACCTGGAATAGGTGAGAGACATTAGAGCGACGACACAATGGAAAGGCCCAGTGGCTTTACCCCCAGTGGAACGGTATCGCTGGTTAGCTCTGTCCTCAGACCTCGGATCCCCGCTGCTCTTCATGGGTAACGTCTCAGGGCACAAACAAGGAAGTTCCACCTCAAAGCTTTTGTGACTTGCAGTCAGATTTGAGATTTTGTGTCAGACACAAACACACACACACACCCACACCCACACCCATGCACACACTCACACACACACACACACACGCATATGCACACACACACACACACACACACACACACACCCAGGCACACACACACATACACACAGACACACACACACACACACATGCTCACACACACACACACACACACACACACACACACATTCCGATCTGGCGTCATGGCTCCTGCAATACACATCCCTCTACAGGCCTTAAGAACGGTCTTTTCTTTTAAGTGATTTGCCGTTCCCAGAGTTTTCAGGAAATGCATTCAGCATGAAGTAGAAACAAAAAAGAGAATGCCTCTTTAACACTGAGTGTTTTTAGCTGTTGACCGTCTTACACCCCCCCAACCCCCTCTCTTTCACTCCATGTACTCCTGACATCCATTCAGGTTATAAAGTGATGGCCAGGTCCGGGCTAGTAGTGTGGTCAGTGATACAGCGATGATAGAGACTGGCTCACTGAGGACAACCAAGGCCCTGATTGTTGACTTGACTTCAGGCTTTTAATCGACACATCATCTAACGTCTCCAGGTTACTTAGTGAGATGTCTCTCTATCTCGCTCTCTCTCTCTGGGGTATGATCTCCAGGTTACTTAGTGAGATGTCTCTCTATCTGTCTCTCTCTCTCTGGGGTATGATCTTCAGGTTACTTAGTGTGATGTCTCTCTATCTGTCTCTCTCTCTCTGGGGTATGATCTTCAGGTTACTTAGTGTGATGTCTCTCTATCTGTCTCTCTCTCTGGGGTATGATTTGACAGTGATACAGTGGTTGTTACAGTTGAATAGTATTGTGAAGTGGAGTCAGATACAGAGAGACTCTGTCTCTGGGAAAGACCAGTGAGAGGGAAAAGGCAGACAAGTTTATACCCAGTTTATACCCAGTTTAGACCCAGCTCTAATTGCTGTTGTTGTAAAACAGGGAGGTCTGAAATTCATCAAACGACACACACATACACAAACGCACACA
>NC_140289.1:13566765-13576765 GCF_964030765.1 Micromesistius poutassou
AAGTTCAAGGAGTTTAGCCAAAGAGTTATTTTGGGGAATCTGTATATTGAGGAGTTGGAAACATTTGGTGCGGAGTGTATGTATGATGGAGTGACACCTGTGTAGCCACAAACTCTGTCTGCGTCTTAGCAGTCACTAGACAATAAGGCTTTGAAATGTAGTGGAGTGGACAGTATTTACAACTCTAGAGCATTAAAGGGCTTTTAATCAAGGACATTGGACAAAGGGGTAAATGTTTGTTGTATGGTATATCCTAAATGCACAGGAAAGAAGCAGTTTGGTGGCAGCCACAGCTTTCTGCATGTGCGTCACTTTCCCCTCATGGCGGAATTAGAAGTTTTAGGTTAGAAAGTACTTTGAGTCAGTCCAGGTCTTTTAAATGAGCCATCTAGAAGTAGTGTACTCAACCAAGTATTGAGGTACACAAACATTTAATCAGAGGAGCAGGGTCATGGCAGGGTTTTTGGTCACAGATTAAATGATATTTACAGGCTTTCCCCTACCCATACATTATTATTAAAGTCCAAAAATCTAAAATACATAGATGATGTAAAAGTTAAGTGACTATTTGTACTTACAGTTTTTCACAATTGTTTAAACACATTAATTGGAACATCAGACACAATGTGCACAACCTGAAACTCATGTACCAAATGCAAAACCAATTCTGCTGAGCTCCAAGCACATTTTCTGCTTTAGACTCATTCCCATTCCAAACCACACATTTTTCACAACACTACACACACTTCTCTATATCTTGCACACTCTTCCTGAATTCCCTCTCTTGGTGTTTACACAGAACACACTGCCAATCACATTTCTAAACTCCAAAGGCTGTTGTGCAATTAGCAATCTGCAATTTGCTATAGAAGGGTCACAGAAGAAAGACATGACACTAAAGTACAGACATTGAGTAGTATCACTCTATGAGAATGTTGATAATGGTGGTGATGATAATGAACATCATCATGATCATTATTTAGGATATTATCCAACTTATGGTGGAAATGTACTGGATATAAGTATTGACCCTTATGGGTATGTGTATGTGTATGTATTTATGTAGGTAAGTGTATGCATGTATATGCAAACATTTGTATGTATGACATTTGTTTGTTACTCTTAAAAATGTGAGAAGGGGGGGGGCTTGATATAAGCTGAAGCTTCTGCCCTACCCTTTGGTTACGACCAATAAAAATGCATTCATTAGATCACTCATTCATTCATTCAGATGTTTTGTTTACAGTATTGCCTATTTTCTGTTATATGTTTAATTTCATCCTGTTTTCATCCTGTTTGCTGTGATTTATAGTAGTCTGCACATTTTGGATACAAATACAGTATTTGTTGTTACTGTAAGTATTGTGTGCTGTTTTCTATTTGAGTGTACCTAAAATCATTAGATGGTAATATTTTACACCCAAAAGGTGACAGTGTAACACTCAACATGCAAAAGCATAATTCTACTGATGAAGCATTCATATAGTGTTTTCCATTCATACTATGGTGTTTTCCATTCTGCACACCAGTGTTCAATGGGTGCTTAGAAATGTCTACTCATATGATGTATGTGTTTGTCATTTGAAAAATATCATTTAGTGAAGAGTTAACACTGTTTTCAGGGCAAAAGTGTGCTTTTGCAAAAGAAGTGTAGGATTTTGCATTTTGTGTGTGAGTTTTGAAATTTGCGTTTAGGGTTTTGAGAAAGTGAGGTAGTCTATCAGGAAATGTGTTTAAGCAATTGTGAAAAACTGTAAACAAACTTTTGAGGTTGAATAAGCAGCTGTGATCAGGACTGAGTGGGCGTGTCTGTGATAGACATCTACCTAGTCAAGCCTCTTTCAAATAATGTTATAATGAACTAAGTATAACGTCAACACAATGTTGCAGCAGTATAATAACCTAGAAGTAATGAATAACAAACGACAGGCTATGAACCATTTCATGGTATTAGTGAGTTCTCTCTGTAGGCTAAAGACAGACTCCATAACACATGGGTCCAACGTGGCGTTGAGGGTTTTTAACTCGTCGCTGTCGGTGACGGTGGATAACTGACACTCTGCCAGCTCACCTTTATTGCAGCAAAACAACAAGCCTGTTGCATTTAGTTTGCTCAGCTTCCAGCCAGTATGTCTCTGCCGTCTTGTGCCGCAGACATCATCGTAATCCTCTCTTCACAGTATGAATGAATGCTAGACTGCAGATATGGGTTTAAGATGAGCTCAGTACCCTATCATTGTATTAAACATGGTATCAGATATGGTTTAAGATGAGCTCAGCACCCTATCATTGTATTAAACATGGTATCAGAAAGCACACCAAGGTGCTGGGACCTGCAGAAGGTTTGCATTTGGAATAAGATGAGTCCTATGACTTGTTTTAATGGTTTTTACGGTCCTAAAATACATAGAAAAAATATTATTAAGAATGACTTGATTGTTATGGAATGTGGCCAAAAGAGTGCTATTTTAAATTGCAGTGACTGGTCTTTTAGAAGTATATACATATGAATGAGCAATGTAAAGCCAGTTTATATTTATTACCCATAATCACAACTACATGCAAGTCTGTTTGTCTTCAGGATATTTACATAATAACACAAGAAACAAGGCGTAAGCACGCCCCCTCTGTGGTCGGCCCGGCTCTGGCCTTCAGTTGTTCTGCTGTAACAGTAGGACTGCTGGACCAGAGGTTATGTAACAGTAGGACTGCTGGACCAGAGGTTATGTAACAGTAGGACTGCTGGACCAGAGGTTATGTAACAGTAGGACTGCTGGACCAGAGGTTATGTAACACAGTAGGACTGCTGGACCAGAGGTTATGTAACAGTAGGACTGCTGGACCAGAGGTTATGTAACAGTAGGACTGCTGGACCAGAGGTTATGTAACAGTAGGACTGCTGGACCAGAGGTTATGTAACAGTAGGACTGCTGGACCAGAGGTTCTGTAACCCAGTAGGACTGCTGGACCAGAGGTTATGTAACAGTAGGACTGCTGGACCAGAGGTTCTGTAACAGTAGGACTGCTGGACCAGAGGTTCTGTAACAGTAGGACTGCTGGACCAGAGGTTCTGTAACAGTAGGACTGCTGGACCAGAGGTTATGTAACAGTAGGACTGCTGGACCAGAGGTTATGTAACAGTAGGACTGCTGGACCAGAGGTTATGTAACAGTAGGACTGCTGGACCAGAGGTTATGTAACAGTAGGACTGCTGGACCAGAGGTTATGTAACAGTAGGACTGCTGGACCAGAGGTTATGTAACAGTAGGACTGCTGGATCCCAGAGGTTATGTAACAGTAGGACTGCTGGATCCCAGAGGTTCTGTAACAGTAGGACTGCTGGATCCCAGAGGTTATGTAACACAGTAGGACTGCTGGACCAGAGGTTCTGTAACAGTAGGACTGCTGGACCAGAGGAGCTCTGAGGTGACGTCCTGAGGAGGACCCTCCTGTATTAGACAGCATACCCTGCTAGTGCTGAGGCTGCTGTACTGCGTTGAGCTGACTCCTGTAATAACGCCGGGGCCCAGCTACCACCCAGTAAACCCACTGAGTCATCTCGGGGATGTAGTCAGTAATTGAGCAAAGCACAGTGGCAATCTTTGGCTCACGCATTGTAACAGATGCTGTTGTTCACCAGGGATACTTCAACATGAACTCACATTTCTAGAACTCACAGCAGCAAACATTTTCCCATTATTACAAAAATAGCACAGCCAAAACCCAGTAGGGTTCATCGTGTTGAGTCAATAAAGGTGGATTTAAGGATATTTATTTTAAAAGCTATTTGGTGTTCCTGAGAGTGTGGAATATGACACAATGAGAGACCACTGAGACAGCTAATGTAATCTGTGAGATAAAGAGCCGTTCTGTTGTTCCAACAGTGCCAGCGAGAGGCTCATTTAGAAAGAACTTGCTTGCTCAATGTGTTTATGAAAGCTAGGACCTAATCTCTTCCATTTTGTGTTCCTTTTCGTCTGGGTTTTGTTCCTTCACACTGGAGCAATTTGTTCTGGAGCAATTGACGAGGGCGCCATTGCGGATATTTTTAATTCAAACCAAAACACTCGACAACATCGGTGTCCAACAAATCGCTCCCCAGCCTATCCACCCAATCACCAGACCATTAGATTATCACCTGACAACACACACACACACACACACACACACACACACACACACACCACCTTGTAAAAGGAGAATAACCACACAGGGAGAACCAGTATGTGAACGCTGTCTACAGCGTGCACTTATTACATGCACATTCAGTCAAGCTGCATGAACACACACACACACACACACACATACACACACACACACACACACACACACACACACACACACACACACACACACACACACACACACACACACACTGCAGTTAGCTGGTAGGGGTGGGGGTCTCCTAGTGTGTGCGGTGGTTGGCTGATCAGGCTCCAGGAGACCAAACGGGATAAAGACCTACTTAATAAACCTGTGGAACCATGAAGACTGCAGGTTAGAGAGAGTGAGCATCAACATTCAGTCCATCAAGTACCATAGTCAGAGTAGTGGGGTCTGAATACCATAGTCAACCAGAGGGGCCTGAATACCATAGTCAACCAGAGGGGTCTGAATACCATAGTCAACCAGAGGGGTCTGAATACCATAGTCAACCAGAGGGGTCTGAATACCATAGTCAACCAGAGGGGTCTGAATACCATAGTCAACCAGAGTAGTGGGGTCTGAATACCATAGTTTACAGTACTAGGGTCTGAATACCATAGTAAACAGTACTAGGGTCTGAATACAATAGTAAACAGTTCTAGGGTCTGCATACAATAGTTTACAATACTAGGGTTTAAATACAATAGTAAACGGAGCAGTAGGGTCTAAATGTGCTGTGCCAGTATCTAACCTGACCATACTCCTCCTGGGCTGCCACATGGGTTCTAGTCCAGACCTGATGACAGGCCGTTGATGTGCTCCAGCCTCTAAATGGGACCAAAACAAACCAAGGCCAAGACCTGGTAAGCACAACACTGTGGGCCGGCTGCCAGGTGTTGGTTGTTAGGTGTGCATCGCTGAGTGAAAGGCTCTGCAGCTGATTGGCCAGACCCCTCGGAACCCACTAAACACTGGTTCCATTTTGTGGGGTTGGAAGAAACCCCAGAACACAGGGTGGTCCCTGGGTTCAGCCGCTGTGTTGACCACCTCAGCCACACCGGGGAAGGACTGCAGCCCACCGGAACCTCTGAGGGCCCCGGGGACACGGCACACACAGCGCAGCCCTCTACCAGGGACTGGAGGCTGGGAACCCCAGCGCCTATGACCAGGACAGTGGAGCGCCTATGACCAGGACAGTGGAGCTCCTATGACCAGGACAGTGGAGCTCCTATGACCAGGACAGTGGAGCTCCTATGACCAGGACAGTGGAGCGCCTATGACCAGGACAGTGGAGCTCCTATGACCAGGACAGTGGAGCGCCTATGACCAGGACAGTGGAGCGCCTATGACCAGGAGAGTGGAGCTCCTATGACCAGGACAGTGGAGCTCCTATGACCAGGACAGTGGAGCGCCTATGACCAGGACAGTGGAGCTCCTATGACCAGGACAGTGGAGCTCCTATGACCAGGACAGTGGAGCGCCTATGACCAGGAGAGTGGGGTTCCTATGACCAGGACAGTGGAGCTCCTATGACCAGGAGAGTGGGGTTCCTATGACTAGGAGAGTGGGGCTCCTATGACCAGGAGAGTGGGGCTCCTATGACCAGGAGAGTGGGGTTCCTATGACTAGGAGAGTGGGGTTCCTATGACCAGGAGAGTGGGGTTCCTATGACCAGGATAGTGGGGTTCCTATGACCAGGATAGTGGGGTTCCTATGACCAGGAGAGTGGGGTTCCTATGACTAGGATAGTGGGGTTCCTTGTTGCAGGTGCTCAGACGCTGAAGCCAGCAGGGGAAGGAGCTAGTAGTCCTGCTCAACAACACCTATGCAGATTATTTACATGGTTGGGCAGGAATACTTTGCACATAATACGCACCACCAGTCAATTTACAACTGATGCGGTGGGGGCGAGTAAGACTGATGTGTACTCTCTGATGCCTCGCTCATTCACAGCTTGATTAGACATACTGCACAACAGGACTTCCTGCCCCACTTTATCCAGTAGATGGTCCTGACGGGAAGAGTGATGAGGTCACTGAGTGCGTGTTCAATGTTTACTCTGTTGTTATGTGGCTGCGTTCACATTCCCCACCACACTTACATAGAGTTACTAGCTTTCACACAAGTGCACCAAAGCAAGCGTACCAGTATAAGGCGATAGGGATTTCTACTGAAGCGTTGCATGTTGTCTTGGTTACTTGCATGACAGCCTCTGCATAATAATGCAGAGAATGTGCTTAGTCAAAACAAAGGCTCTGGTTGGGCCGCGGCATTGCGCCGGGCTGCTTGATGCCACCTTGATAGGCCGCGTACGCAGGGCTTGTGTCAGCATGGGCGTGTGAAAGGCCCCTGCGCGCGCGTCGGAGATGCTGACGTGGGCCACCTTGTGAGCCACGGGTCAACTATGTAGTGCAGGGATGTGAACAATAACTTCACCGGTGATGGACTCCTTCTAAGTACTCGTGCTTGCCGGAAGCTGCTGCTTTGTAGCTCTCCTGTACGCCGTCGTCTTTACCTACCACCATGGAACAGGGCTTCGTGTCCTTGACCCCATCAGAGGTCAGGAGCCCCAGCCCTCCACCGCCCCAACAAACACCTTCCTTGGTTCTTGGTGCCACAGGCTGTGGAACCTGACAGCTCTTTTAGCTTCAGCTAGAAAATAGTTGTAATTGTTCAAAAAGGCCAACCTCTTTTATGAATTTCTATTCACACACAAACACACATAGCTTCCAGCGTATCTGAACACATCCAATATGTCCTGACTTTAAAATTCTATGGTTAGAGAAAGCAAGCAATGGCCCCGTCCATTTCATTCTGCAGAGGCAAAAGACGTATTTAAAATGCATTTCCATCCCTTATGACAAACAAAACAGCAGGAAAAACATGTAGGAGCTCGTAGGACGTAAACACATCCTAGCATGAACTGAGGCTGTACTGACTGTATGAGAGCAGCGTAACGACGGCCGCCCTGGTGCTGGTGGAGGCAGAATGATCAAAACGAGTCAAGATGGCGTATCTCGTCCCCATCCAGGACTACAACTCAATGTGCTCTCGGTTCAAATTCAAAATGATGTTATCGATAGCAGGGAAATTGTGAATAGACTGATTAACTGATTCAGTAATTATTATTTAATACAATTTTGCTGAAATAAAGGTACAATATTAAAGGAGAACAATACAATAACCTATGTTAAATAGTTGGGATCCATTCTGTAATAAAGATCTATAACAGCAATGTTCTTCTCACAACCTAATGGACATTTGAGCATGACGGCAAAACAATAAACAATATGCACCATCTAGTGCACATGTAGCAGTCTAACGGCACGGCATCTGGCTACACGGGCTGGTAACTTCAAACTGAAACAAGCTGTGCAGAGCTATGCTCTCCACCTCTAATGCTGCACATGACGGCAGGCATCACTCTCTGTCTCTCTCTCCCTCTCTCCATCTTTCTCACCCGCTTTTCTCTCGTTCTCCCTCTCTCAATTTCCCTCTCTCCATTATCTCCCTATATCCAGCTCTCTGTGTCTCTCTCACTTCCTCTAGCTCTACATATCTCTATCTCCCTCTCTATGTCTCTCCCCCTCCAGCACTGTTCCCCCTTTCTCATCAGGTCCTCCCCCCCCCCCCCCCTCTCTCTCTCTCTCTCTCTCTCTCTCTCTCTCTCTCTCTCTGTCACTCTCTCTCTCTCTCTGTCACTCTCTCTCTCTCTCTGTCACTCTCTCTCTCTTTCTCTCTCTCTCGCTCTCTGTCTCTCTCTCTCTCTCTCTATCTCTCTCTCTGTCACTCTCTCTCTCTCTCTCTCTCTCTCTCTCTCTCTCTCTCTCTGTCACTCTCTCTCCCTTTCTCTCTGTCTCTCTGTCTCTCTCTCTCTCTCTCTCTATCTCTCTCTCTGTCTCTCTCTCTCTCTCTGTCACTCGCCTCTCTCTCTCTCTCTCTCTCTCTCTCTCTCTCTCTCTCTCTCTCTCTCTCTCCCTCTCTCTCTCTCTCTCTCTCTCTCTCTCTCTCTCTCTCTTTCATTAGACTTTAGGACCAGAGAATGCGTGTGAGGACTACCCCTGTCTTTCCTGATCAGGAAATCAAACGTTGAGAGACGTCCACGTCTGGTCCAGGTCTGGTCTGGTCTGGTCTGGTCTGAGCTGCTGTCCCGGCTGCACAGAGCAACACATGGTTGGAGAACGTGCCCACAACACGCACATGAAGGAATGCTGGTCTGGAATGCAGGGAACATCAGAGATGAGGCATGAGGCTACGAGACGCTGAGCGTATGGCTGGAAGCTTCGGAGGCTTTGAATCAGAGCATGAAGTTCAATGTAAATAAACATGTTAGTTCACCCTTGCACTGAAACAATTGACTCATAACGTGAACTTTTGTGTTCTAGTAATTAGCAAAACTAGATGGTTGACTCAAAACACCAAACCTCAAATATTCCAATTGATTTTAATGTTTACCACAGAACAAGGCACAGCACAATGGAAATGAAGACAATGCAAAAAACTACCAATTAATGACCTCACAAATGACCTCAAAAGCAATGCTAGAATAATAAAGTTATAGAACAACATGTTCATCCATCTGAGACACACACACACACACACACACACCCCCACACGCACACACACACACACACACACACACACACACACACACACACACACACACACAAAGCCCTGAGTACATAGCTGTGAAATTAGATGATTTAATAATTATACTTTACTATTTTAAAACGGACATGATTTAATTATGGGATAATCAGAATGTATTTCCTAATCCAGTGTCCTATGAAAGGCTGTGTATCCCAGTGGGATGGGGATCAGAGGGTCTCTGGCCCTTCAGATAATGAATGTATTGCATGATGCATGTTGATCTTTGTGAAGTAGTTGAGTGCTGACATCACTGATCTTAAGTGCAGTATGACTTGAACCACTGCAGCGGTGCCATGATGGCTTGTCTTTCAGATCACTGTGTACGCCCTGAAGCCAAGAGGTCCAGTCATTGCTCAGGGCATGTTGCCTTGTTGCGCTAGAAAACTATAGCATGCTGAGCAAGGTTGTGAGGCTGTTTTTCTGGGTCAGCGAACACCCCTTGGTTGGCCTGGAGAACGGAGCAGAATGAGCTTTTCATACTGATTTTGGCACGACCCACAGAGTGGAGTGGGACTGAAAGAGTTCCACAATGTGCTCTCCACGTTTCCCAGGCACATCAGTGTCTTTGTTCGTGGGGATTGCACAACGTGTGCAGAAACACTCTGGGTTTCCTGACGTGAAGCCACACAAACGTGGAGCTTGTGTTGCTTGCAGCAGAACAGCGGAGGTGATGCTCCTCCTGAAGGAATGCCTTTTGAAGGGGGCTGCCAAAGCCATGCATCAAAGTGGTACAATGATCAAACGCTGCTCCTCTGTAGTTCTCCTGAGGGTCAACCCTTACCCTATGTAGGTCCTGTCCTGGCAAACGACCACATAAGGACGTGTGTCAATGAGGCCGAGCAAAGTCAAAAGAGAAGCTGCTTTGGTCCGGCCCTGGCTGCTGGCGCTGGCAGAGATCCTGTGTGGTTTCTCTTCCTCGGCTGGAGTCAGGAAGAGGTTAAGAAGGCACAGTTAAACCAGCTCAATAACACCGTCTACCTCCGCCTCATGACGCAGGAGCAGCATATAGCCCATACATCCAGGAACCCGGACACTAGAATAGGCTGCATAGCTTCCAAATTCGAATCCTAAATCATTTCATCATGTTTTCTAAAAAGGAAGTCAGTTAAATCTAGTCGCTACATGACCCTGTAGTTATTGTAGATGCGGTGGAACCAGCATAGCTAGTGTCCTCATTTGAACCTTCCTTCAATCGCTTGTAAGA